>NC_057753.1:3413117-3482364 GCF_004010195.1 Chiloscyllium plagiosum
TTATCTCAGCCCGCTTGGCACACCAGCCTCATTCCTGAAGAAGGGCTTGTGCCTGAAACGTCGATTTTCCTGCTCCTCGGATGCTGACTGACCTGCTGCACTTTTCCAGAACCACACTTTTCAACTTAGCATTGCTACTACCCCACCCCTTTACTGGCCTCCCTATTCTTTTTGAAATATCTAAATACCAGAACAGCCATAAACTGTTCCTGCCACTGTGATGTCCAGGTCTCCGTAATGGCCATAACATTGTAGATCCAAGTGCTGATACATTCAAAAAAATTCATTACACTTATTCCTGACACTTCTTATGCTAAAATAGACACACTTGAAACCATCACTCTGACTGCAAATATGCCCTATCAGTTGTCTATTGTTCCTCACAGACTCTAGGCACGCTGTAGTTTTCTCTTCACCAGCTACCATATCCTCTAATCCATAGCTCGGGTTCCCACCCTCCTGCCAAACTCGATTAAATCCTACCGAATAGCTCAAGCAGACCTCCCTTTCAGGATATTTGAACCAGTCCTGTCGAGGTGCAAACCGTCCTCCTGGTATAGTTCCTACCTTCTTCAGTAAATATCCCAATGATCCACATATCTGAAGACCTTCCTTCGACACCTGCTCTGCTGTCACATGGTCAGTTGCATTCGTTCTCTGTTCCAAGCCTCATAAGCCCGTGGCACCCATAGCAATCCTCAGATGACTACTCTGCTCGTCCTGCCTTTTAGCTTGCAAACTAACTCCCAATATTCACTTTCAGGTTCTCATCCCTCTTCCTAGCTATTTTTTAAGAATCCTGTAGACTCAATCAGAGACAGCCCTGACCGTGGCACCAGGGAGGCAACATGCCATCCGAAACTCTCATTCTCAATCAAAAAAATCTCCTGTCTGTTCCTCTAACCGTTGAATCTCCTTTCACTATCGCTCTCCTATTCACCCCTTTCCTTTCTGAATCACAGAACTAGGCTCACTGCCGGACACCTGGCGTCTATGGCTGTCCCTTTCAAAGATACCACTGTGCTAACACCCTCCCCAACATTATGGAAAACTGGATACTTGTCAGCGACGGGGATCCCTGCAATGGCTGCCTATTCCCTTTCCCTCTCCTGACGGTCACCCAGCTACCTTTATGCTGTAAATTAGATTTGACTACCTCCAAATAACTCCTTTCTATCACCCCCTCAGCTTCCGGAATCATCCAAAGATCATACATCTCCAGTTACCAAACGCAGTCTGTGAGGACTGGGAGATGTGTGCACTTGCCACATATGAAGTCAGCAGAGACACGAATGATAACCTTTATCTCCTAAATCCTGCAAGACGAGCATGCAAGTGCCCTAGCTTCGATCCCAACCGCTCCAAATTATCAAAAGTAATAAAACAAAACATAACCTCAGCAACTGTCCACACAGATTCTTCTTTTTAATTCAAGGAGGAGGACGAGCGGGAGGCACTACACGTGCACTTGTTGGTGTTTAACGTTTGACAAGGTTCTGCATGGCAGGCAGGGATTCAGGGTGCTCTTGTCAATTTTATATAAAATTGGCTTAATGTCAGGAGACAGAGTATTGGGGATAGATGTCAAAGAACATCCTCGAATTCTGTGTTCATATGTGCAATCTATCTGTATTTCCAGCTCTTTACCACGCACGCTGGAGAGGCCAGAGAACAGCCCGAATCTGGCCTTTAGGTGGGACCCAGTCACTGTCTTAATTCCAGCTCAAATCAGAAGACAATGAAGCTCTGAAGTCCCAGTGGGATACAACATTTTAATGTATTTTTTTCATTACAGTAAGTGCATGCATCATTGCTATTATTCTTTCTCCCTTAATGTATGCATCCAAACCTGTGAAACACCTGATCAATAATGGATACAATTGTGGACAGCCCCATGATCTCATGATGTTTGTCAGACATATTAATAATCAGGCATTAGGATCTAACAATGCATCCCAACAATTTGTTTTCCATAGTTAAAGACTATTCACTTTTCCAAATATTTCCCAGAATTGCCTATGTCCACGGGCTGCTGGAATTCTATTATTCATTTTGTTCATCGCTATCACCAGCAAGTTCTCTTTCTTATCTAATGTTTAGCACTGTTGCAATCACAGAAGATACAACAGGAAGTCAGTCTTTATTCATTGTTTAAACATTCCTAGTATTAGTTCAAGTATAAAGTTAGTAAAATGTAGTTTCATGTTTAGAACTGTTGTTACAACACTTTAGCTAATGAACAGTTTCTGCCTACCTGACCAGGTAGTCATTGCCTCTGTATCTTGCAGCTGCATTATGGATCATTCTCGTCACATGCTGTCTTCGGAGATGAAAATTACTATCCCTACCACGACTAACATTGTTTTTTGCGAAAAAGGCAACATATTTTTCACTGATAAGGCTAGAACTCAATCACATTCACGGCTCAAAGAACTTGTCTGATCTCATAGATTTTTACGATCCGTAATCCCACCCTCATCACTTGTCTGTCGTCGTTGTCGTATTCTACTATTTTTAATATCTTCGACCAACGTCAGGCTGTCTGTTCTCACACATCTCTTATTCAACTGTCTCCTGTACTGATCTGCAACTGTTGTTTTTACAGAACTACCTGTACATTAATTTGTAAGATTTTGATCAAAAAAGACTCTGTTACCTTGGGATAAACCCTTTCAAAGCTACCACTCTGCTAACACATAGGCTCACTTTAGTGCTGTGTCAGACATGTATATTCTGTTACTGCAGCCATATCTATGCCAAAGGGATATTGTGCCACCTCTGAGCAGGGGCTGCGTCGACAGAGCAAATGATAGTAGAGGATTGTTTTTTAAACGTGAGTCCTGTGACTAGCAATGTTCAATGGGGATCAATGCTAAGTCCACCGTTGTCATTTATAGAAATGATTTAGATGAGAATTTAGAAGGCATGGTCAGTAAGTCCGCAGATGACATCAGAACTGTAATACCATGAACGACGATGAAGGTAATTTAAGATGACTAAACGATCATGATCATTTGGACCAAGGAACTGGACAGTTGCAAAGATCGTTTAATTTGGATAAACGTGAGGTATCGCAATTTGTTAATGAGCAGAATTTAGGGAATTACAAATAGGACCTTAAGTGGTGTTGTACAACAGAGAGACTTTGGTGCTCAGTTACGTAACATTTTCAAGTGTGAGTCATAATGGATATGGTGGTCAAGAAGGTGTTTACCATGCTTGCATTCATTGTTCAGAACTTTAAGTTACGGTTTGGGACGCGACGTTGAGATTGATCAAGACGTGAGTGAGGCCTCTTCTGGAGTACTGGGTCCAGTCAGGTCGCCCTATTTTAGGAAGGATATTGTAAATCTGGAGTATGTTCAGATGTTAAGGATCCTTCTGGGCAGGGAGGGTTTCAGTTGCAAATAGATGCTGAATAGGCTGGGACATTTTTCACTGGTTGATGGGTGACTTTATAAAGTTTACAAAATCATGTGGCTTATAATGAAGGCGAACGGTAGGTTTCTGTTCCAATGCAGTAGATTTTCAAAACTGAGGCATATTTTTGTAGTGAAACAGAAAGTTTTCTTTAAAAAGAGTTCAGAGGCATTTATTTTTTTAAAGACAGAGTGTGGTTCATGTTTGGAGATAAAGTGGTGGATACGGGTACAATTGCAATTTAAAAGGCAATTAGATAAGTAATTGAGTTGGACAAGTTATGAGGGACTATTGCAAAGCGCAGCCAGATGGGTCTAGATTTGTTCGGCACGTGGATAGTGCTGAAGAATGTTGTGTGCTACAGAGGGACATCGATATGCAAATGAGTTTAATGAGGAAATGTGTGATGACGTTCACTTCAGAAGAAGTAAAAGGAATGCAGAGTACTGGGCAAATGGTAAGATTCTTGGCAGTGTTGATGAAGAGAGAGATCTCAGTGTCCTGGCGCATAAATCCCTGAAAGTTGACAGCCAGGTTAATAGGGTCGTTTTGAAGGTATATACTTTGTTGACATTTATTGGCAGGGGAATTGAGTTTCGGAGCCACGAGATCATGCTTCAGCTGTGCAAGGCATTGGCAATTCCACACCTGGAGTATTGCGTGCAGTTCTGGTCTCCACATGATAGGAAGGATGTGGACGCTTGGGAAAGGGTTCAGAGGAGATTCACGAGGGCGTTGCCTGGTATGGAAAGAAGATCTTACGAGGCAAGGCTGACGGAACTGAGACTGTTTTCGTTGGAGAGAAAACGTTGAGAGATGACTTAATCGAAATATATAAGCTGATGAGATGTTTAGATAGGGCGGAGATTGAGAGCCTTTTCCCTTAGATGTTGAAGGCTAACACGAGGGGACATATCTTTAAATTGAGGGGTTATAGATTTAGGACAGATATTCGGGGGAGTTTCTACACTCAGAGAGTCGTAGGAGTGTGGAACGGCCTGCCTGCAATAGTTCTAGACTCGCCGACAGTAAGGGCATTCAAATGGGCATTGGATATACATATGGATAATATTGATATGGTGTAGGATAGATGGGCACCATATATTTTCACAGGTCGGCGCAACTTCGAGGGGCGAAGAGCCTATACTGCGCTATAACGTTCTATGTTTTATGTTCTATAGTCTGTTTTGACTGCGGGGTATTTTTCCATGCTGTACACCTCTATGACTCAATGATGAAAAGGAAGTTGTCAGTTCGAACATGACCATTGTTTTCTTGAGATTCCAACGTGCTAAAGAATTTGCATCAAATGATCTCTTTCACAATCTGCCCATGACATAACAAGACTTCAAGGCGTAAACACAATGATCTAAATAGTACCACCATCTGTGGAACGAAAGCAACAGCAATACCACTGAAAGCAGCAGGCCCTGCTGATACTAAAATATCTCATTTTCAATTAACATCATCACACCCTATCTGCCAGTATATGGTAGGATCGCAGTATCTCTCTGATGTTCTGCTGCTCAAATGCATGAACACGGGTAATGGTTTCATGTTACTGAAACGTCCCTGGGGGAAAAAAGTTAAGAGTGTGTAACTAGTGAATAAAGTAAAGCAAATTGAGTCCATACTGTCTAGAATATTGATTATTCCTCCAGAATGAACTGTCAGAATTAACAGAGTTCCTTATTAGATGTGGTTAGCAAATGTAGACGAAGCAGAAAGGATTCCACTTCGTGTTGAGTGAACCTGTTATTTTGGTATGTGGAATAAAAAAGTACACTCTGCAACTAGCCTCCAGGATGTTTGTGGAAAGGACTGTCTGTCTTCTCAGGACAGGATCGGCGAACACTCTCCAGCCAAAGTGATTGAGTTGGTTCTTCACCAGCGTTTCATACGTTTCAACCATTCTCCAAGCCAAAATCTTCAAAAAGTTTCTGGCCAGAATGAAAGAGTTGGTTTTAATCTCGTTGAACAAAGAAAATAATCCCCTGACACGTGCATGAAATCTAATTATTGCTAATTCACCAATAACACTCGCAAATCAATTGTTTTTCCCTACATTCGTATGACACTGTGATTTATGTCATTAGTCCGCTGCTTGGCGCAATGCAGATCGGTTTCTCGTTATGCAGCATTTCTGGTCTCCCACTTCCCTCTTATTCTGGATAACTGATGTTCACAGGGAAGTAGGTATTTCCGCTTCTGCTCCGAATTCCCACTTTGGAAAACAAGCGTCACAGAAAAACACATTTGTTTCAGGATTGTTAGTGATTTACAATTGAATGAAACGTCACAAAAAATGCAACACAATTCGTTAAGTGGGTCATGAAAGGAATCTGAAGAAGAATGTTTTAAAACTACAGCAAACTATCAGAGTGCGTGTAAATATTTGAAAAGGAAGAGAATAACTGATGTAAAATTGGTTTCTTACGGTGAAGGGAAATTATTTTTGGCAGTGCAGAAGTAGCAGGAACATTTTTTTGTTGTGTCAAACAACCGCACTGATTTCAAATACAATGCCAGAATGTAATCATGATAATATCCCCATTGATTGCAATTAAATGACACATCATATGTAGGACTGGATGACGCAAAGAACGAAAAGGACAAAGTACAATACAGCACAGGACAGGCCCTCCGGCCCTCCAAGCCAACGCTGGCAAGTTTCCCCCTTCCATACAAGAACTGTATTCACTTATCGGATCCGTATTCCTTCATTGTCTTGCCATTCATGTATCAATTCAGGTGCCTCTCGAACTCTGCCATTGTGTATCCTTCCACCACTTCCCCTGCCAGTGTTTTCTCGGCACTCAGCATCCTTTGTGTGAACAATATGCTTTGAACGTGTATTTTAAATGCGTGCCCCCTATTCCCGCTCCGCACCTTGCATCTATGTTCCCTCTTAATTCTCCCCTCTACCATAGGAGAAAGACTCATGCTTTTCACTCTACTCATGTCGCTTACAATCTCATAAATTCTGTCAGGTTGCCCCTCAATCTCATACATGCCAATGAAAACAAACCCAGTATATCCGTTCCTTTCTTCACAGTGAAAATCTTCCATACCAGGCAATATGCTGACAAACGTTGTCTATATCCTCTGCAAAGCATCAATATACTTCTGGTAGTGCAGTGACAAAAGCTGCATGCAACACTCCAAGTGTGGCCTAACTAAAGTTCTATAAAGCTAATGCATATCCTTATACACAATACTCGTTCCAGTGGAGGCAATCATGTCGACGGCCTTTTTCCTACGTTATCTACTGCGGTTACAACCTTCCGTGATCTTTAGACCTGCAAACCCACATCTCTCTGCATATCAATACCTCTCAGGGAGTATTGTACATTCACTGTACAATTTCGACCTGCACTGGACCCTCCAAAATACATCACCTCACATTTGTCTTGTTTGGACAAGGCCAGACATTTTCAAAGCGTTTTACGAAGGGAGCCCAGACACTAACGTTTCTCAATGTTTTAAGAAGGTGTAAGTTGAATATTCCAGTGGTGATTCATCAGGTTTTAAACAAAAGGAATTTATTTCCAGAGTACCAAATGAGACAGAAAGAAAAGAGAAGAAAATTCAGAATAACCGAACTTACCTGAAAAAAAAACAACTCAATGATGCTGTTCGAAATGACTGCACCAGTCTCCTTGGCAAGAAGTTAAAATCGGACACAGGTTCTTCCAGAAGAGAGAGACGGCAGAGAGATTTAGCATGGAAACTAGTTCCACTGTAGCGGTTTCTTTGGATTCCCCAGCTTAAAATGGCCAACAGGTCTGAACAGCCAGACCTCTGAAACCAAAACAAGCATACAGTAAAGCTGAACTTGGAGAACTGGTCACCTTCCTTTCATTATACAAGTGCTTTTCTCAAAACAAACCTTGAAAGCTTCTTCAAGTGGATAAAATTAGGCATCTCAAAACCCATGAATTTATATCTTCACTGAAAGCAAAATCAAAGACAACATAATATTGTTTAAAGAGCAGCATCGTAACACCCCGCCACTTAAAAAGAATGAAATATTTATATCCAAAGTTGGCTTCATTTTTTAATCCAGTTAATTTTGCATTTTTAGTACATAAACCTACACTCACATACATTGCATTGACTATACCATGGAAACTTTTACTATTGCATTCTGTTTCAGTCAGTTTACTCCTGCCACCGAATGCTTCCATTTCTGAACCAATTCTCAACAATTTGTCAGAGATCACGTTTTCTCGTTCTGCCACATGCACAATTGACAAATTGAATGGCTGTAACAACAAGATCTGTCTAAACAATCTGAATTTGTTGTCCACAAATTTATTTACAAAATTCATGGGCTAGGGTCAATGTGTATGACTGTCTCAGCTACGTTAATAATAACACAAATAACTGGAATGTTGTCACGCCAACATCCAGCTCAAAGTCTCCTTCTAACAGTAGAATATTTCAGCTAACGAATGTTAAATTTCCTGGAGAAATGCCCGAGAGGTCTTTCTATTTTCTCGTCATCTTCCTGCAAGAGCACAGCATCTATGCCTGCATTGCTTGCATCGATAGCCACCTTGAATGCCTTTGCGCAATTACTGTGGCAAATAATGTGGCAGTGGTTAACACAGCTTTCAGCCTCTCAAATGCCTTCTGACAGTCAACTGCCTATTGAAATCTACTGCATTTCTTTTGCAATTCAGTGACTGGAGCAGCCACATTGCTACAATTTGGTACGAACTTCCGATATAATCCATTCAAACGTAAGAAGTTTATTACTGCTAGTTTTGTTGGTTATATGGAAAACTCTCCAATTACCTTTGTTTTGCATTCTGTGGGGCTATCTGACCATGTCCATTAAAATGGCTAAGGAAGGTGACTTGGGCTTTGAAAAATCCGCTGTTACCCAGATTTATCACCAAGCCTGCCTCCTGAAATCAATCGGATCATTTGGATAAATGTCCCAAATGTTCTTTTCATGTGTCACTACAAATTACCAGAATATCTTGACGATAATATAATTGGGCAGTCAGGCAACGAAATTATGATTAGCTTTTGAAATTCGACTCGCACATGATATTAAATTTATATAGTCCATTCGGTATTGTGAAGCCAAAATCGTCTTCACGCTTCTGTATAAAAGTACATTCAGCATCCTTCGAGCAAGTCCAACTTAGAAATATAAGTTCCTTGTCCCATCTTTTCAACACAGTCTTCCAAACGTAGAATTGAATATGCATCAATCTTTGTAACTGCATTAATTTTGCGGTAGTCCACACCGAACTGTTTGGCACCATTTGATTTTGGCAACATTACAATGGGTGAGCTCCATTCTCTGTGACTCACTTCGATTACCTTGTCCTGGACCATGTGTTCAATCTCCTTTTTAATCTGTGCAACCTTTAGTGGGTTATGCATATAATGATGTTGCTTAATCGGAACAGCATCTCATTTATCTCTATCATGCATCAATAGGTTAGTACATCCCAGCTTATTTCCACATATCCCTTCATGAAATAGCTCTTTCAGGTCATTTTGATGTTACTCTGGAAGTTAAAACAATAGTTAATTGCAATTTTTATAGCTTCTTCATTTTAAATTGAGTAATGTCGAGTTCAGAATCCTCTGAACTGTTTCTTCACTCTGTGTTGTATCCAATAACACATTCTCTTCTTGCGTTTTTCCCTAACAAAATGCTTTTTGAGCATATTCACATGACACACTTTGTGAAATTTCTTTCACTGCAGAGTCTTTGTCAAATAGTTCACCTGATTCAATTTTCTTTCGACTTGATAAGGTTCACTGAAACTTATTTTTGAAGGTCCACCGATCACTGGAAGTGACAGTAACACTATCTCTGACAGCAAAATTGCGAGGTTTTGATTTCTTGTTTGCTTCTTGTGCCATTATATGCCGTGATACTTTTAAATGCTGTCCAGCCAACTCCCCTGCTCTATTTAATCATTCTTTTTAATCTAACGCATATGTAGTCTCTGAATTCGGACTTCCAATTTTTCTTTAATAAATTTTGCGGCCTTCTCACTTTAGGCTCAAAGGTTAAATCCAATACACGAAATTTGGTCGATTCTTTTGGTGTATCATTGATCGCAAGAAGCACAAACGGAATTCTCTTATCTCCATCACCTGGATAGTGTTGACGATAGGCCCTCAACATGGACTTTAATGTCTGATGCCACTTTTCTAGAGCTCCCTTTTACTCTGAATGGTATGCAGTATATTTCATTTATTTCATTCCTCAGCTGTCCACAACTTCCTTGAATAATTTTGATGTCAAGATTGATCATTGAACTGATTGTACGTCTGTGGGTAATACATATCCAGTGAGAAGTTTCGGGACTTCCTCTGCAATCCTTTCAGCTTTGATTCGTGTAATAGAATGGTCTCAGGTAATCTAGCGTACACATCCATTATTTGTAATGAATATTGATTCCAAATTCTTTTATGCAATTAATAAGACTTTTATATATGGTTCCTCACGCTCAGGGAGAGGCATTAAAGGTATAGTTTCAATTACTACATGTGGTTTTTCAATTTAGTGACATGTAAGACATGTCTGACAAAATTCAACTACATCTTTGTGCAGGCCTGGTCAATAAAAATGTTTGTGGAAGTTTTCTTGAGTTTTCCTTACCCCTATATGGCCTCCTGCGAGTTGTTCATGTCTAACCTGTCACACCGTCTTTCGTTCACCCACAGGCAATATGAGTTGATGAATTTCTGCTCATTTTTGATCTGCTTGAATCTATGATGGTCTCTTTCCCCTCATCAAAGTGTCATTTTTAAAGTACGAGCATTCATGGTTGAATTCTGAGTCTTCCTTCCTGTGTGCTTTCGAATACAATTTCCTTAAATTTTCATCTTACTGCTGTAACTCGGTTGATTTAGCTAAAGATTTCTACTTTGTCTGCCATTTGTTCCTGTTCTGTGTCAAGCATTTTATCAAATATGATCTCTGTTAATTCCACTTCAACTATTTTATCTGCAATGTTTGAGTTGTCCTCTTTCAACTGGTGACTTTCTAACCTCATTACCCACATAGTCAAGGCAAATCGCAGTATATTAGTCTTTCAATAGTTCCTTTGCCTGAGTTTCTACTAGCATTTCAGTCACAGGACTCCGACCTGTGAAACAGTTATAACATTGAGTGCTTTTTGACACAACGGGTATTCCAGGTATTAACACCTTTTCTAGTAATAGTCCTTCCCATGCACATATCTCCTCAAATTTCAAATTCAAAGATTGAGATGATCTTGTATCTGTTAAATTTGTAACCTGCATATCTGCTGCTCCTGTCCTATGCGAGTAAACTTTACCTTTGCAGTTATGTGGTTTACAAAGATCTGGCACTTCCTCCTTAAGCAACCCCAGAACAGGTTTGACATTTCGGGCTTCCATTGTGTTTTCTGTTATCAGAAATTCACTGGCCTAACCTCTTTTCCTATATCTGGTTTCCAAGTGATTTATCTGAGCCACCAACACTGCGATTTTACGTGGCTTGAGTTATTCCAGTGAAAATACCGGAGCTTTCTAACCTCTCTTTCCCCTTCCATGGTTTCGTTTTCATCCTGCGCTGTTATCCTAATGATTTTCATCGAGATCTACCACTCCCTTACCACGTGAGGATTTCTCTTTCCCCAGTTTCTGTCCTTCACGGGTTGAACCTGATGTTGGAAGCCAAACTTTGATTAATGAACCCAATTCATAATCAAACCCATGTTGTCTTGCTGATTTAACTCTCTGCTCTTCCACATGACTTCTCAGTACCTCAGAAAGTGAATGCGTGAATTCTTCCAAATTAAGCGTCACAGATTTGCTCCGCCTTTAATGCCATTATCCACCTAACAACATTACTCTGTTTTATCCTTTCAGACTCAATGTATATTTGACCAGGGTTGCCCCTTAAATTCCTGCAACTTTGTATGGAAGCTCCTGGAACAGGCGCATATGCACTTGAGATGTTCACTTCACGTTCTCATACGCCATAGATCCCCCCTCTGATAGTGATGTGAAAACCATGCGAGCTGTACCTACGAGTATTGATTACATCAACAAAGCCTGCATGGTGACTGGACCAAGGATTTGTTTCGTCAGCTTTTCAAATGAGTTGAAAAGGTCTCCATGTCCTTTTCATCAAACTGAGGCAATGCTTGAATTTATTTAACGGGTTCTGTCCACCTCTTTGGCGAGCATATGTTTGCTCATGCTCACTCTCTTCCTCACTAAGCTTACCTTCAGCCTTCATCTGCATCGTTTTAATTTGACTTACCTGTCTCCGTGCCAACTTCTGCAGTTCAAACTCTATTTCTTTCTTCATTTTCTCTCTCTCTTCTCTATTTCTTTCTTTTGGTCTGCTAAAGCGATTCGTTCTTTTTCTCTTTCCTGTGCTAAAGTCTTCCCTTCCTTTCAGCTAAAAACCTCCCCATTTCTTTATCTTCTAAAATAGCTGTTCTTTACTTTTCTTTTATCTTCTAACTTCTGCTGCCTCACTTGAAATTTAGACCTTTCTAACTCCATAGTTACCTTACATTTTCAGTTTTGATTTTGCCCCTGGTTAAATCCAATTCTAAGCTTATTGTTACATCAGAAGGTATATCCTTTTTCTGTCCTTCTAAACTTTCTATGCGAATTTGGGCAGCATCTCCAAACCCCAAAATCTCTTGAGCAATGTTAAGAGCCATTTCAAAACTAAATTCCAATGGCCTTTCAGGCACACTTACATGTTGTGCTATTTCAGTAATAACCACAAAGACTCTCGGTGACACCGGAGATTTCAGTTCCAGCTTGATTGCTGATTCCCGCAGTTTTGCCTTGTTCACCTTTTGTAAAATCCTCCAAAGTCATTTCTTCCACACCAGAAAACTCTTCGTGACTGAAAGAGTCACTGCTGTCCAAACCCATGTTTAAATGAACGGAAATCAACACTTCGAACCAAAGACACTAACAGCCACGACTCACTACCTTCCAGTCCACCCACGCCAATCCCAAATCTATGAGTATCTTAAATATCACGGTATTATGTTCACACCACAAGAAATGGCCCCCACGGAAACTTCACTTACTTGGCCTGACTTATTCCCAAAAACTATGTCAGCATAGCCCCTTACCTGGTTGGACTGCTTACCTGCTGTGTCAGGAAACCCTCCTGAATGATCCTTACAAATTCTGCCCCATCCTCGCCCTGACCACGAAGGGAGTCCCAGTCACTATAGGGGAAGTTAATATCATGCTCTAAAACAACCTTGCTGTTTTTGCATCTTTTCAAAACCTATCTATGCAGTTTCTCTTCTATCTGTTGGGAGGGCCAGCGCTGTGACTTCAACTTTCCTGTTTCTGAGTACGACCTGTATTGCCTGGCAGCTTGGGCCCTTTGATATATGCTCCAACACTAGGGCCTTGAGATGCTCTTTAATCAATAATGCAACTCTCCCATCCCTTTTACATTGCCTTCTTTCACATCTGAAACGTCTGTCAACATATCCAAATCCAAGTGAACCTGATGATCTGGATAAACTCGCACTGAATATATTTGTGTAAATGTTGCTCTAAGCGGACAAGATACATTCGTATTCAACTGGCATCGCCAGATTGAAACAATTGAACAATTGTGTATGGATAGCGTCAGAATAGCCTGGATCATGTGGCCTGTGAGCTGTGATCATATGGATTCACCAATAATCAACGCTGAAAGCTTGCCAAGATTGGCTGCAGTTGACTTTAGGCCCAATACATCTCTTAACAAACATGCAATGTGCCAAATTGTAGTAGTGCTTCATATCAGAATCGTATCTTCGGATCAGATCATTAAAGGCGAAATAGGGGTAGCAATATGCAGTTGCTCAAGAATGAACATGGACATGATACCAGATTGTTTTGCATGAAGATGACCTTGTCCAGTTTTGCTACGATACTTGGAATTAGTTTTGACCACAAAGCACAAATTAATGTTTAGATTTTGATTAGACTTAATATTCTGGTTGATTTTGAGCCTGCTGCCATGAAGATTACTGCAGAGCTCCACTGCCATGGCGATGGGGTCTGCGACTTCCAAAAAAGATGTGCGATGTACTTGTTAGAATATATCAGGTTAGTTTAAGCCATGCATTTCATGAAGCCAATAAGTATATTTTAAATCGGAGATCAGGCATTTAAGCTGATAAATTTGCATTTCATCTGAGCACACTTACCTTCCTTCCTGCATTCCTTTTGATCAAACATTCTTTTTAGCAATTGACTAAGGCCTGATGTTACATTTAGCGTTGCGATCAGGGTCTGAGCAAAATATTCAAGCAGGAAGTATTCGGTATCCAGGGATGGTTTTGGAGTTCTAATGAACTAGATGAATGAGTTAGGCCATCACAATTTTGGTATAAGGATTTGGAGGAAATTCCCAAAAGACTACTTCTTGGCTGTAAAGGGCGGTTGCAAGGAACTGCCCTTCTCCAAATGGACCGAAGGTTTTGCCCAATACGTGGCATTCCATTGACCAGCGTCGCCGATGGGCCTCGAACACACGTACCCAGAATATTATCTGGATCTCCGGATTAACAAGCTATCTCCTCTCTTTCTGACATCACCTCCCCAAACTATCAATTTGTGGATGCCTCATTATTTTTGAGGATTTTGCTTTATTGGACAGTCTACAATGGATTCGTTGTTTTTCGAATCTAAATGACAGGAAAAAACTGTTGCACTCAAATTACATCATGCACCCTGAATGTTGTGCATTATCGCGAACCAAGATACCCAGAACTTTACCTGGGTCTCTGGATAAACAATCCAGTGGCAAACGCATCAGGAAATCGACTTCCCTTACGACATTGTGATTTGGAAACTGGAAGGTGTGAATGAAGTTTTGTCCAAACAGTGAAGCCGAACTGAGCCTGGTCCATTCTGGCAGTCTGCTGTCTCAGTGCGTTGGAGGACTGTGTGAACTGTCAGAACAATGTGATATATCCTTGCAAAGCCTTCCTTCATGAGCCATGCCATTGCTCAGCCACACTATCTGCCACATATTCCCACTCTGCTGGACTGCTCAAAGCTCCATTGAACAATATTGTACTCTGACGCTGTTTTTCAATTGTGATATATTTTACTCAGCTAAACTGATAATTCATTCTGATGTATCTTGGTTAAATTTTGAATTGAAGTTGAAATGCCAAATATCTGCCATTGCATTTGAAAGCAAATATAGACGGCTTGAAATATCACTTTGCATATATTAATAGTAGATTTCGAAGACATTTAATAACAGCAAATATGAAATAGTATTTCAGCACTGCATGTTAATATGGAATGCTAATTTCACATCGCTAAACATCTTATTGCTTTCGATTCAATTAACAACTTATGTCACTGAGCAGTACGGAAGTATGACATAATTACATTGACATCAGAATGATCAATCTTTTATTACCAGTTGACTACGTGGTGATCAAGTGTTTCGGTGCGTTATTATTCCATAACAAATCCCAATATTCAGTTCCAATGAAGTTTGCCTGATCATAGCTCTCAAATATGGAATTCAGTGTTGTAAAACTTGGTAAATTAAGTGCTCTCCAGGCAAACGAACAGTTCAGAGAGAGGTTGTGTGCCTGATGAAACACCAGTGGAGTTAGGGCTGTTGACATGTTGCATAACCTGACGGATTTACCTTGGAAGGCATAAATAACTGTGTGCACATCAAGGGGCATTGACAAATGAGATTTTGTAGAAGGCAGAAGAAAGGCTGCTGTTAAACTCACAAACAATTCGAACTTGGTGGGGTTCCGGAAGCTTATCTTTTATTCCTGTTATAGCACCAGGTGCGTTTCTGGCCAAATTAGACAGCCTTGTACGGAAAAAGAGGTGGAGCTGAATAACGGTTTGGTGGCACTTGGCTGCGTGTTTGAATGAAGATAAACAATTGGAAGTTTTCAGCATGTGAATGTGTCTGCAGTATCAACACTTTAAAAGTTTTACAAGCAATCTCTATGGATATTTTAATCCATCCTTTAACTCGTCTCTGAATTTATTTTGGATCCCCGCATAAATGAACGGATTTATGCAGGAACTCAGAAACTGAAGCATATACCCGGTTTCCTCCAGGATAAAGGATGACTTACTATAGTCAGAAACTGAGTAATAAGTAACTTTTGCAATTCGGACATAGAGCACTGTTGTAAAATATACTGAATACAACAGAACAAAACTCCCTGAAATGCCGAAGAGCAAGATAATGGACTTTTTCCGTTTTTCCATCTCTGTATCACTCTGATTCTCTCCACTGCTCAGGGTATGGAGTCTCCTGCGGGCTCGATTGGCCGCTAAAATATGTCTGACTGTCAGAGCATTGAGCAGCAAAATCAGAATGAATGGAAGGCTAGGGACGAGAATGGAACGAATCAAATCATATGCTGCCCAGGCCTGTAAGGTACTAAATACTAATTTTGGAACACAGAACCAGGGTACGTTATTAATTGTGTACAGTGGTTCAGATATAAAATATAAAAACGCATTTTTAAAGCAACTCAGTGTGCAGACGCCCCCTATTACACACTTTGCTGTTAGTTCAGTACAGTATTTCAGTTTCAGCTTCTGGCAACAAATGGTCACAAATCGATCAAAGGTGAAAGTGACCGTTAACCAGGCAGAACTATCTATTACTGAATATACAAGGAAAACACGGAGAATGCATATTGGTGTGATGGATAAGAAGCTGAATGGGAAATAAATACTAGCAGTCCGGTTTATAACCACTTTAAAAAAGATGACCAAGAGATCTGCTCCAGCCATGGATACCACGTAGTAAATGATACATCCAGAAAGACCACATTTTCTTCTGCATAGTATTATGATCACTGCCAAGTTAGCTGTAACCGAGAGAACAAAGATGGAATAGTGAGAATTATGCTTGAGAGTTCGAGAGCAATGAAGTCATTCGTCCAAATTTCAGCAAAATCATCCCTTTTGCAGAATTCTGTGTGAAAGTCAGATACTTGTGACTAGATTTTCCTTCACCCACTTCACCTGACAAAGGCCTAAGGTTCAGAAAGCTTGTGATTTCAAATAACCCTGTTGGATGATGACCTGGTTTAATCTGACTAACATGTCCTACAATACCGCAGCCCTCAGTTCTGCAGCTTATCGTCAGATGTAATGAGTACTCCTGTGGAGTGGTAGATATTTGTTTTTAAAACTTACTCCACCAAATCCTAGCATCATCAGTCGTGAGCATAGAAGCAGCAGCAGTTAATCAGGTGGAGGAGAAAAGGGCTTAAAGAGCGAGTTTTCTGTTGGAGAATAATGTTGCTGTGTTTTATGAGTTAGGTGCTTTAGTGACCGGATACTAGTGTATCATCAGTGTATTTATCAGTAACTCAGTGCTCACAATAGTTGATGCATTGACTACTTAAATTAGCTTCTGTCAAGAAGTGTTTAATTGTTCAAATGCTATAAACAATCAATCGTCTTCTGTTACTTTCAGTGTCAGTTATCCAACATATTCAAATTTGCAGCATGACAACAATGTGATAATTCCCATTCTGAAACAATAAAAACAACAGAATTGGTCAACATGTACATCGGCACGGCAATGCAGTGATCTACACGCAGCAAAAGAGACAACATTTTATGTTTCCATTTACGCAGAACGGCTCTCTATTAATTTGCCCTCAGAGACATACCCCAAAGCAGAACAGATATCCATCTACAAAGTGGCATCTCAATGACGATATGGCGAAAACAACATCGGAAATACTTCAACACTTCGAAATTTTCGTCAAAATAACTTTACAGTTTTCGCTCACAGGAGTCCTTCTATTTGCATAACAGAAAAATGTGTACATCGAGATGATAGTGTTACAGGCACAAATGCTATCATTAAAGGGGTGTGAATTAAGTTAGAAACGAGCATCCATTTGTGTAACAATATACAATAGATTTTGTAAATGCGACCTTAAAATATAAGAGCCTAACTATTAAAAAACAAGCAAAGTATTTTAAGTTGGAGTCGAAATATCCACAACAAGAAAAGAGGCATTCATGTTAAACAAAAAGGATTGATTCAACAAATCAACTAGTTAGGTAATAATAACAAATCTTTACCTGGTATCCCAATAGCTGCAAGAAAATTATAATACATGGAAAACAACAGGCCTTTTGGTGAGATGTGCATTTCGATCAGAAGGTTTAAGCACACTTCACGTAACACTGTACTTTTCCACATTTATACGTGAGATGGGCTCAAGGGATTCAATTAGTTGGTTGCACCTTTTACAGCAATTACCACGTTTATTAAAAGAAACAGATGAGTGCAGTTGCAATGCGCTGTATTTGATTGTCTGGAACACGAATGGGAAATGTCCAGGGATTGGAAAATGCCTTAAGTGCGTTTCTTTTTCAACGTTCGTAACCTGAGTTTTTAGTTTATGCCTGATACAATGGGGTTTTCTCCTGGTCAAGCTTAAAGTTGCAAATTTTCTTTCTCCGTTGTCACAATGGTTAATTTCAATCTCTGGCTGATGTATTGTTGACCAAATAAAGTTTCGGTGCAGTCCAGCAAAAGGGTCAAATGTGGGAAAGCTCACATCCCATAATTGCATGACTGGTGGAATACAATGTATTCACATCCGTTTTTAGCTCAAAGATAGCTATGTACTTTCTGACGACCCTAGCATTTCTTCCAAACACGCTAAATCCTTCATGTTGTATGTTTCTAATTCTGTTGAAAATATACTGGTCTACCTAGGTAAAAACATGTAGAACATTACCAAAGATCCTTTCTCCAGCACCTTCCAAACCCACGACAACTTCCATCTAGAAGAACAAGGCAAACTGGTACTTGGGAGCACCACCACCTAAAGTTCCCCTTCAAGACACTCACCACCTTGACTTCGAAATATGCCACTGTTCCTTTACAGTCGTTGGGTCAAAATCCTGTAGCATTTTCAGCTTTTATTAGGTGGGTAGCTCTGCCACTTTTGAGTCAAAACATTGTCATTTCAAGCGCCATTTCAAGACAGGAGGACTATTGTAATGCTTGAGGTGTTCAGATAGGTTGCTAAACTGAAGCAAAGTCGAAATACAATGCGTGTATATAATCTGCATCAATTCAACGGAAAGCTGTTGCTCATATTCCAGCGCAATGAACAACATGTATACAGGGCAAAATTTAAGCAATACAATAATGAACATCTTGAAAAATGGAGCTGCATTTGGTGCATGTAGGTTTACACAACAAACAGCATCAATACGCAGTGCCGTTAAGTTTATATCATGGCACGGAATGATAATATTCCCGCAGTAAGGGCATCCATAATACAAATCAACTTAATTTGCAGTATGCCACTGCATGGCAAAGCGTGTTACTATGATGACTTAAGTAATATGCAAGAAAACGTTTATTGTAGCGCAGTTCTGTAATCTCTGACTCTGGCACACAACCATTAACGGTTCTAGTGTCCAAACCTCTGGGCCAGGAGGCTCGGATTCAACCTCCTTATTGCTATTGAGGTTTGTAATACTATCTATGAACAGATTGCTTAGTAAATAGAATCACGAACTGAATTTACAACATGATTTTGAATGAAACTATCTGTACTCTGGAAGCATCAGTTACAGATCAGACTTGTATTTAAAGTATGAGATGTTAGCAAGCAGTGAAAAATACCAATTTCAGAGAGGAGATGGCTGTGGAGTTTTCGTGTCCACTATCAATCAAGAGAACTATGTATACCTTGAATGTGAAGATTCTGTGCCTCTCAAGACATTTTAATGTTACTTCAAGAAAGGTGAAATACATAACAGTAATGAAGTTCATTATGCCAGTGAAGAATAAATGTAATTAAATGGAGGGTCAAAATGGATAGTTTGAAAAAAATCATGGTCTTCGTGGGTGGGGAAATCATGCCTGTTAAAGAGTTTAAAAAGTTTGTTCTAGTTAATAGACAAGTGATCGACTTAAATGTCGAAATGACATCGCCACCATCGATATGTACTCGATGAAAATGCGAAAATGAAGGCAACGCAATTATTCCCATAATTAGCAATTGGCTAAGAATCTGTATGTGGAAGCTCGATTGTTGGAAGAAAGGAATAGTAAATGACAAACACTAAACTTTTGGTAATGAATGCATTTCTGGTCAATGTTTTGAGCATGTCCTTCATTATGTTCACGGATGGTGACGTTTTCTCTTCATGTATTTCTTCATGGAGAAAATTAATTGATTTTGCTCGCGACATCAATGACACGAATGGAAAGGGGGAAGAGTAACAAAAAGTATTTTTTTCCAATATGATAAAAAGCTGGTCACACTGTTCTCTTGTTCACCTAAAACAAATCGTTCAATTACAAACAGAAGATTTAGTGTGGACGTCAAAATTGGAATCGAAGAATTATTACATTTAGCTCCTCAACGGTGAATTCAATGATGATTGCACAATTTGCAATTGAGAATGAATATACTGATTAAATAAATTGATAAACTTCAGATTTAATTGGCACTTATAAGCACGTTCATACGTTTTTCTGCATTTTGTTTGCAAAGATATCCAGTTCAGTAATGTTACAAGTCGTCCTCGAATGTGAAATTCTGCTTAGGTTTGGCATGAGTTAGTGCAGTCCAGATTATTTATCTTCTGTGTGTACGGGTTCATATGATGGTGGATACCTTCGCAATGGAAATGTTCATTCCTGCATAACTGCACCAAATTCCAATTCAGCATGATTAAATTCTGCGATGGCAGCGAAAATCACTACTGCCAGAGTTAATAATGATTAAAATGAAACAAGCTTAGTTTGATTTTCTTAAAAGTCTTGCTCAATGTCATTAATTACAGTGCAGCAATACCCGCTACAACACTATAATAATCAATGTAAACATGTTCAGATCAGCGCAGGTACGATTATGGTCAATGTAACCAACGTAGAAGATATTAATTTAGTATTACCAAGTCAACTACAGTACATGACTATATTTAGTGACAACATGTACCGGTTAAATTGTCACATGAAAAGTGCATAGATTTAGTTCAGTGTCCTTGAATGTTGTCTAATATATTCCATTTTCATGAGCTGAGCTGACACGATGTTATTCAGCACGATTTTTTCCAGTGTAGAAAGATTTACGGCAAATATTTCCTGTCAGTGTGGGGTACAGCTCAGAATCAAGGTCAAGTTCAGTTTTAAATAACAGCAACATCAGCTGGAATTAATGTTCAAGGTCATCAGCACCAATTGCCATATGTTGTCAGACCTGATGAGCATTTTCATAAGTTAACATTCTTCATTTTAAAAGTCTTAAACCATCTATACTCTGTGTTATCTGTTCATTTGTACAGGCATAGTTCAGCACATATTAAGTCATAATGTATACAGTTAGATGAACAGAGCACTTCACAGTTTATACAGATCAAGTTATGTAATGTTTGATTTGACGTGGTTTTCTCTTCCGTCTGCTCTGCATGTATTGCGAAAACCTTCAGTTCATTCACTTCCCACCTCAGTGGTTGGCTGTTCAGTTATTCTTTGACAGTTCTGGATGCCTGGTCTTCATACTTTAATATTCACCAAAGATATTTGAACACTCTGCTCTTGAATACACAAGCAAACGCATTGCTTTCAACGTGTTGCTTTGAATACAAATCAAATAAATTTCATTGCTCATCACATTCGTAAATTTATATTTTCAAGTCATCAACGTCTGCTTTAATTGCACTTCATCCATCATATAAATCTGTTTCCAAGTGTCATAGCCATGTCTGCATTTTGTGGTATGTGTGCATTTAAGTTGTTGCAGTTCTAATCCTTCAATTTATCTGACATCTGCATCAGCGTCCTTCTATGCATATAACACCTTAACTTCAAGATTCCTCCCTCCTCACGCCATTATTTCTTGATCTTTGTACTTTCCAAATGTTTCCCAATTTTGAATGCATTCGTCTGGCCATAGACCACATCCCATTATTCACTGTAACTGTTACCTCCAGACGTACTTGCACCACAGATATCAGTTTTCTGCAAATTGGATTTCGTCTGTGAGATCAAAAAATAGTTTGGAGGGACTGGATCCTGCAAAATCTATGGTCCTTGAAAACATTCTGGCAGTAGTACTGAAGGCTTGTATTCCAGAACGTGCCACACACATAGCCACGTTGTTCCAGTACAGCCACAATATTGACATCTACCTGACAATGTAAAAAATATACCACCGTGTATGTTGCACACACACAAAAAAAGGAAAAAAAATCAATTACGACTTTTACTGTTCCATGAGACTAGTCTCATCATTAAAGTGATGGAAAGTGACATCAACAGTGTTTAAGAACCTCAATTTAAAAAAAAAACAGCTCGATTTCGGAGATGAGTTGGAAGTGACTGCACTTGAAATTGAAAATGCAGCTACATTCGACAGAGTATGGCACGATGGAGTTCTATCTAAACTGACGTCAGTGGGAAACAGGAGGTAACTGTCGAGGTTTGTATTTTGGCTTGAGAAAAAACTGTGGTCTTTGCAGGTCTGTCAAACCGCCTCGAGGATATCACTGCAGGAGTTTCACAGGGGTACTGTCCTCGGCCCAACCTTCAGCTTCAGCGGCTTTACATCATCACTCGATCCGAGGTTGGATATTTGCCCATGATTGCACAATGACCACTCTTCTGGTACTGAAGCAGTCCACACATAAACACGCAACACCATGATGTTAACCAAGTCTGAGATGACAAAAGACACAAGTGCGTTTCACTCCAGAGGAGTGTCAGGCATGGACTATTTCAAACAGAAGACAACCTGAGCATTGTCTCGTGTCACTCAATTACACAACCACCACTGACTGTCAACATCCTAATGCGGAACTGATCTGAACTAATTACATTAATGCTGTCTCCACGAGAGCAACTCAGAGATTAGGAATCATGCTGCCAGTAACTCTCCACCGGACCTCCTAAAAGGCTTGCACCATCTTAGAAACCAAGTTAGGGTGGAATGCACTTCATTTGCCTGGATACGTGTAGCTTCAAGATCGCTCAAGATGTTGATACTATTCAGGACAAAATGATTTACTCGATCTGCACTACAATCAGAGTTCTTCACTGGTTCTACGAGACACTCAGTTGCAGCAATGTGAAGATAGGCTGCATAAGATACCCAGAGATAATTAGGCAGTACCCCCCAAACCAGCAAACACCTCTCAACAGAAGGACTCCGGTACCAAATATAAGAGAATACATTTATGGCATTGCATAAGTTCACTTTGCAGTTGTATAAATTTCTTAGCGGCATTTTCCACCTGGTCTCATCCATTTGGAATATCATGGACATGCTGGTATTCCATTGGCACCAGGGACATATCTTTGCTGACATAAGCTGCACAGCTTTTTACTTGACTATCATTCATCGAGTTATCTGAGTAAACTGTCCTTATCCGTCTGTTTGTAGGAACATATCCTAGGTCCTTTCATAACTCATAACTTAAAAGTTTCTTCAAGCTTTTTTTCGGGGAGGCAGTATGCAACTTTGCGTCCAAGATGCATTCAGTGTTGGACCCTTGGAAGCTCTGGCAATAGCAAGTGCACAAAAAAATGCTTGCAGACCATGCCTTCTTGTGACAATGCAGCAGTGCTACTCCGACTCTGTAATCAGTTGCAGGTATCTGCCTTTTTTCCCTCACAGGTCTCTGTAAACGATCTCGTTTGGTGAACATTGAAAAGCATTATTCATGACTGTCTCTGGAAGCTCCTCTTCAAAGAAATTGCAGCGTCTGCCCTTATTACGAACTTTAAATGATAACGTACCATTGTAAGTTGTTATCTGGCCCATCATTAACTCAAATTGGCGGATGATGAAGTTTATTGAATTTGTGTTGAACGTCGAGGCGGGTTTCATCGAGCAGTACGTCAACCATCCAACTCAGGAAGGGGCCATTCTGGCCCGGCGAGGTGGTTCAGGTTTCAGTCGGGAATTATTTTGGAAATACAGATCTCAATTCAGTAAGTTTTAGAATACTCATGGACAAAGATGAGAGTGGTCCTAATGGAAGGATATAGAACAATACAGTGGAGAACAGTCTCTTCGGCCTTCGATGGAGCACCGATCTATGAACTAATCTAAGCCCACCCCTACACTATCCCATCATCATCAATGTGCTTATCTAAGGATTGTCTATATCTCCCTAATGTGGCTGAGCTAAGTACATTGGCAGGAAAAAAAGAGAATACTGCAGAGGAGAAGAATAAGATACAAGATATTATACTAGAAAGCATCGAGGTTAATAAGGAAGAGATATTATCAATTCTAGAAGGAGCAAAAGTAGACGAGTAGCTCATTTTTTTTAGATTAGATTAGATTACATTACAGCGTGGAAACAGGCCCTTCGGCCCAACAAGTCCACACCAACCCGCCGAAGCACAACCCACCCATGCCCCTACATTTACCCCTTACCTAACACTACGGGCAATTTAGCACGGCCAATTCACCTGACCAATTCATTTGCCCATAGTGTTATTTGTATGAGTCAGGGGTAAATGCAGGGGAACGGGTTTGGATGGGTTACTGTGTGGAGAGTCAGTGTGGACTTGGGCTGAAGGGCCTGTTTCTATACTGTAGGGAGCCGAATCTAATACCTATAGAAACCTTGAGGTTTTCCTTTATTCTACCTACTAAAGACTGTTCATGTCCTCTCTTTGCTCTTCTTAAGTCTCTCTTTAAATCCTTCCGAGCCAATCTGTAACTGTCCATCACCTTATCTGAACCATCTTGTATCATTTTGGGGGAAGGCCGACTGTACAAAAATTCAGCAGGAGCTGTGAAATATGGATTGGTAGCAGCTGTTTGAAGGTAAATCGACATTTGACATGTGAGAGGTTGATTAGAGTGCAAGAGAGACATGTTCCTTTGAAAATGAGGGATAGAAATGGCAAGATTAGGGAACCATGGAGGACAGCTGAAATTGTGAGACTAGCTAAGAGGAAAAAGGAAGCATATATAAGGCCTCGGCGACTGAAGACAGACGAAGCTTGGGAAGAATATTGGGACTGTAGGACCAATCTGAAACGAATAATTGAGAGAGGTAAAAGTGGTCATGAGTTATTTTCAGCAAACAGGGTTAAAGAAAACGCCAAAGCCTTTATTCATCTTTAACGACCAAAAGTGTAACTAGACAAAGGGTTGGCCCACTCAAGGACAAAGGAGGAAAGTTGTGCGCAGAGGCAGATAAAATGGAAGAGATTCTTACTGTGTACTTTGCATCTGTATTCACCGAGGCGAGTGAAATGGTAGATATTGAGGTTAGGGATCGATGTTTGATTGCTCCAGGTCAAGCCAGCAGAAGTAGAGAGGAAGTGTTGGGTATTCTAAAAGGCATTAAGGTAGACAGGTGCACAGGTCCAGTCAGGATCTATGTCAAATTACTGAGTGAAGCGAGAGGGGAAATAGCTGGGGCCTTAACAAATATATTTGCAGCATCGTTGAACAAGGATGAGGTCCCGTAGGACTGGAGAAGTGTTAATGTTGCACCCTTTTTCAAGAAGGTTTATCAGGGATAATACAGGTCATTTCAGACTGGTGAGCCTGACGTCAGCAGTAGGGAAGGTGCTGGAGAAGATACTGAGGTGTAGGATCTATTCCCATTTGGAAGAAAATGGGCCTATCAGTGACAGGCAACATGGTTTTGTGCGTATAGCCCTGGTCACCACATTATGAAAAGGATGCGGGTGCTTTGGAGAGGGTGCAGAGGAGGTTCACTCGGATGTTGCCTGGTATGGAGGGCACTCGCTGTAGATAGTATGAATAGGTTAGGATTATTTACATTATAAAGACAGAAATTGAGGGGGACTTGATTGTGGTCCACGAAATCATGAAAGGTATAGACAGGTTGGATAGCAAGAATATTTTTCACAAAGCGGGGGACTCAATTACTAGGGGTCATGAGTTCAAGCTGAGTGCAGGGAAGGTCATATCTTTCCAACTTAATACAATTCGGAGAGGAGGTGGCAAAGTTAATTGATGTGGGAAAAGCTGTAGATGTCATATACATGGGATTCTGTAAGGCGTTTACTAAGGTTCCCCATGGTAGACTGGTGGAGAAGGTGAAGTAACATGGGCTTCAGGGTGTACGAGCTAGACGAATAAAGAACTGGCTGAGCAGCAGGAGACAGAGAGTCGGAATTGAATGGATTAGGAAGTTTTCAGAAGACACGAAGACGGGTGGAGTACCAGATAGTGAAGGGGACTGTCAGAGAATGCAGCAGAATATAGATAGTTTGGAAAGTTGGGCAGAGAAATGACAGATGAAGTTCAATCCAGGCAAGTGTGAGTTGATGCATTTTGTAAGATACCGTTCAAGAGCTAACCATATGGTAAATGGAAAGGTTCTGGGGAAAATTGTTGTACAGAGAGATCTGGGTGTTCAGGTCCTTTGTTCTCTGAAGGTGGCAACGCAAATCGATAGAGTAGTCAAGACGGCATATGGCATGCTTGTCTTCATCGGACGGGGAATTGAGTACAAGATTTGGCAGGTCATGTTACAGTTGTATAAGACTTTGGTTTGGCCACATTTGGAATACTGCGTAGAGCTCTGGTCACCACATTATGAAAAGGATGTGGATGCTTTGGAGAGGGTGCAGAGGCGGTTCACTCGGATGTTGCCTGGTATGGAGAGCACTCACTGTAGATAGTATGAATAGGTTAGGATTATTTACATTAGAAAGACAGAAGTTGAGGGGTACTTGATTGTGGTCCTGAAATCATGAGAGGTAGAGACAGGTTGGAGAGCAAGAATATTTTTCACAGACCGGGGACTCAATTACTAGGGGTCATGAGTTCAAGCTGCGTGGGGCATCTTTTCGGGGAGATACGTGTGGAAAGTTTATTAGGTAGAAAGTGATAGGTGCTTCGAATGCATTGCCAGTGGAAGTGGTAGATGCGGGACGATAGCATCATTTAAGATGTATCTGGACAATACATGAATAAGCAGGGAGCAAACGGATACAGGCCCTTAGAAAATAGGCGACAGGTTTAGATAGAGGATCTGGATCTGCGCAGTCTTGGAGGGCTGAAGGGCGCGTTTCTGTGCTGTAATTTTCTTTGTTTTTTATTCTTGTTCTATATTTGAGCAGCTGCTAGGGCAGTGAAAGATTACTGTGCCTATTATTTGAAAGACAATGGCAACATCAGCTACGCACAGTGTCAGAATGATGGCAGGACTCTTTAATCGTCAGCATGACTAAAGGTACAGCTACTGATTCAGAAGTCTGTGAGTATTCAACATAACTTCCACAACTTATACCGTTCTGGATAAAGGTGCGGTACTGATGGCCAAACTTGCACCTATGTTTCTGATTTGAGAAAGAATTACAAATAAGCAACAATGGCTGTAGTTGTTTGCAACAGTCTCCAAATAGGAAAAAATGAACAAAAATAATCCCAAACAATTCCGACTGAGTACCCACTGTCAATCCCACTTTAGTCATCAACATTCTGGACATATCCTGAATAAGCAGGGGAAGGACAATTAGAAATCAACTGAAAACAAATTACCACACGTGCTTTTATAGCCTTGCAACATTCTTCGTACATTTCAGAATTTAACACGAAGGCAATGTCTGAAAAAGCTCTCATGTGTAGCTGTGTGTAGAGAGCAGGATATGCTGCCCTAAAGCATACAAATGATTCTGGGTCATCCTCTTATCAATACTTAAACATTTTAATAAATAGGTTCAAAGTAAATTTCTTTAATTCATCTCTAATTTTGTTCTGCGTTACAGCATATATAAATGGGTTGATGCAGGAACTCAATAACTGGAGCATATATCCAGTTTGTTGCAAATAAAATGTGGATCCTGAGGAATAAGTAACATTCGCAATTCGAACGTAGAGAATGTTTACAAAAAATAACATATATAGTAGAATGAAAGTGCCTGAGATGGAGAAGAGTAAAATAATGGACTTTCTCCGTTTCTCCATCTCTGGGTCACGCTGAGTCTCTACAATTTTCTGAAGCTGGAGTCTCTTACGGGCTCTGTTGGCCAAGACAATGCGTCTCACAGTCAGTGCATTTAGTATTAAAATTAGAACAAAAGGGAGGCATGGATTTAAAATAGAACGGATCCAGTCATATGCAACCCAAGCAGGTGATGTATAACATACATCCTTTATGCTGCACAGCCAGGGTGTATTGTTGATTACGTATCTGGGTTCAAATTCAAAATATATGAAAATATTTTTTATACCGCACAGAGTAGACACAACTCCTATCATCCACGCTGCCACCTTCCTGGTGCAATATTTTACTTTCAGGTTGTGGCAAGATATAGCCACAAATCGATCAAAAGTAAAAGCGACAGTTAACCAGGCGGAATTGTCAATAACTGCCAGATTTAATGCAGCACGAAAACTGCACACTGGTGTGATAGAAAGGAAACTGGATGGGAAATAAATCCCAACAATGCGATTTAAAATCACAGCTGTGACCATGACCAGGAGATCTGTTGCTGCCATTGCCACCAAGTAGTAAGTGATGCAGCTCGAGAGACCACAGGTTCTTCGAGATAGGATTGCAATCACTGCTAGATTAGCTGGAAGAAAGAAAGACAGCGAGTTACAATTGGACCATTTCTCCTTTTGATTACAATCAGGTTTCTCATATTACTGAAGTTTTCAGAAGTTTCAAGAGTTTAGAAGGAAACTATAACTTGGACATCATTCCTTATTTTGTGGAATAATTGATTTTTAAATTAAACATTGAAACGAGGAAACCAAATTATTGACGCCACAGGAATACTATATAAAAATCTTTGCAGACAGCTACATATCACCCACCAACAATTCACCACTTCATTTAGTTGAGTCCCATTCAAAGGCAAGAATAAATTTTAAAAATGGATTTAATATATTACAAGCATAAGAAATACCGAAGTAAAGCAAATCATCCCAACAAAGAGAATACGTTGAAAGAGGCAATCTACAATGCACGGACAGTACAGTGGAAACTGACAATAGCATGAATTTAGTCCAATTTTATTTCAATAAATTCATGTAATTCTTTTCACTGTTGGAAAAGCAGACATGAAACCTTCGAATATTACATTGGAAATAAAGTGGAAACATGCAACCCTCCAACTTCACAGAATTCACTCTGGGATTGATTCGATGACCGAGCTGTTCATGTGAGAATGACCTCTCATTTGTGGTGTCGATGGAAAGCATAGAAACTGGCTGGTGATGAGAAGTTTTTTCGGGGAAAGACCTTCCTGCAGTGCAGCACTTCATCAGTGGTTCATTGCACCGTCAGGGTAAATAACGACTCATTTCTCATTTGCATTTTAAAAATTAAACCTTGCAAATGCAATACCAGAAATGCCAAAAAGTGTAGAGATTCATTCCATTTTAGAAGAACAACAAAACTAGAAACAGTTTAAGCTCATATCGAAAGTCGGTATTAGCTGGAAACCCCACATCAGCAATCATCACATTAGAACAATCAGAAACAGTTAATGTAGAGTGAACGTGCAGCGTTGAAACTGCGAGCACTAGCGACTGAAAACAAAAACAAATGCGCTCTGTGCATTAGTGGCAAATCCCCATCTTCGGTTAAAGGAGAAATACAATGTTGTTATATATCTTTGAACATTTCGAATTCTAATTATTCCCCTTCTTTGAAATTAGTCATTAAATGCAGATGGAAATTGGTCAACAGTTCAAACTACTGAAGCAATAATGCATTCATGCAGATTTTCCCTTTCATTCAAAGAAAATTGCACGATCAATCCAAATATATGATGGGATATTTGTGGAAATAAACTTCGCAAAGAAAAATTAAAATGTGATGATAAAGAGAAAATTGTCTAAATAATGCTGCGATGGATCTACTGTTACAGGATAATAACTGCTTAGTGATTTACCAAGTAACATGTTGCCAATAATGCAGCTGAATTGGATCGACTTTACAACTTATTTCTTCTATTAAAGCGTTGACACATCAGAAATGTATTACAACATGTATCCGCCTTCACGGAGCACATCACAACGTTGAAGCCAACTGTTATGGCATATTGAATTGGAGAAACAATATTTATTGCTACCGGCCTCGTGATACTGGTGAAACTGGAGAACTGACGCAGCTAAACAGTATCTCTATGTGAGGAACTCTCAACATTTTACCTGGAAGACCAATATCTGCAAGGACTGGATAATAAATGGCAAAGACCAAACCTCTTGGTATCTCATGCATTTCTGACAGATGTTCTGAGCACCGTCCATGAATCATCGAAACATGACTACATTTATACATGGTTGCATATGCATTTCAGACTTCAGGGAGTTAATTAGTTCGACTTGCTTTTTCCATCATGACTTTAATTGCAAGAAGCAGATTAGTACTGTTTCTGATTGTTGCACTTTTAATTGGAATGGATATTTGGGGCCTCAAATTGATCTAAAGTGACATGCACAGCGATTACATGAGGATCAAGGTATTATTTCGTCATAAAAATCATTGTTACCTGAATATTGGCTTCAGAACATATTAGTGGCTTTCTCTGGAAACTTTAATGAGATAAACGAATATTTCAACGAAAGCACAGTCAAGTTCTACCATTATTATTATATCCTTTCGATCATGATTCAGGTGCAACATGAGTCCAGTCAAGACTGATGCAGTAAAACATCTGTCTTTCCGGATGGATTTGCAGATGCGTTTAAGATGCCTTCACCTTGACTGGTTTCATTGTGCATTATTGTAATTTCACCGCAATTACATTTCGTACAGGGAGATTCAGGTTCAGTACTGTGTGTGTTCATCAATGTGTTACGATATGGTTCATCATGTTTAAGTTCAGCACGAACGGTTCCAGTCCACCAACATGAAAATCCATGTGGATTTTAATAGATCAGAGCAGTTATATCCATTTAGGACACCAGTTGATTAAATCTACATTAAGACTTCATATGAACACTTCTGTTTAACGTATTCACGTGAAGTATGATTTACTACAAGTCAGCCACTTTCCATTCAGTGTTGCCACATCTATTACAATGTAATTGCATTGGTCCGACACGGGGCCAGCGTTCCACAGATATATTGCGTTGTCAAGATTTTACGCAGCATTTCTGATTTCAACACACGAAGTCCAGCTCAACACGAATGGTACGAAAATGTACAGGTGAACATTTGTGAGGTTTTAAGGTGCATTTTAACAGATGGATGAGTAGGCAGGGAACAGTGGATATGGACGACATGAAGGCTTACATTGCAACACGAACCCAAGCCACTGATTATTTAGATGTGCATTGTACATGTCAATTATCGAGCTGGTTCACAGCCAGCTCCTAGATTGAACAGGAGCCCTGACATTCCTGTTTATTTGTCAGCTGGGGCTCCCTGAGTGGACCAACTTAACAGCCCCAATCCTATGACCTGACCGCCTCGTTCCAATCACTACATGAATATCCTCTTGAAATCCTGAGACGTATGACCATTCTGTTTCCTGCAACCCTCCTGACATTTTTGCACCAGGTCCAGTTCCTTCGATTCCGCCTTGAATACTGACGGTCTGAACGAGACTGTCGCCCAACACCTATGCCAGGAATGACTCAGAACAGATTCAACTCATTCAGGCAGTAACAACGTTGAGTCTGTAACATCTGTCGTGTCCATCTCTTCCTCAAATGTTTCTACAGTGCTATGCTGAGAACCCATGGATTCTGACAGCCTTGTTGGACTTGCGCAGAAACTCGGTATGCTTTGCTCTTTTCCGATTTGCGAGTTCACCGCCTGCATGTCGTCCATATACATCTTCAGAACAGTCTCTCCTAGCTCTCCTTGATCTGTTTGGTGGCGAGTGAGGCTGTAGGTTGTTTCTTTGAGCATCCCATCAAAGTTGGGACTGCTCTCTCCACCAGACCATGGGATGATGGATGGCATGGAAATGTCTTTCGAATTCAGGAAATGATTGAATATCCTGCTGGTAAACGATTACCCCTGTCTGTGGCAGTAATTCTGAGTATTCCAAAGCATTGCTCGCAGATTTTCAAATGTTGTCTCCGTGTTTGATGACTGAACTCTTTACAATTCCAAACACTTCGAGTGGACATCCATAATTACTGAGCATACAGACTTCATGACCAGACCTGAGTGCACCCGAGTCCAGGGCTTACTGAAAATTCTCGCGCATGTCTGGGAGGTGCTGTCAGTAACCTTTGTTCCTCTTGAAAATTTGGGCACTGCCCCACTAATGTAGATATTTCTGCAACCAATGCTAGCCACCAATATCATCATTTTAGTAACCTCTTGATAACTCAGTATCTGGTGGTGAACTTTACTCGAGACAATTGCTCTTGCTCCCCACAATGATGTGACAACTTTTACGGTGATCTGATAAGGTTCAGGAGAGTTTCAATTCTGATTGAGATTCCCCCCATCTTCACCAGCTGGTTTAGCTTTGCTAGGATGGGATCATTTTGTGTCCCTAGTCTGATACTCTTCGTGGTCACGAGAACATTGGCCCGAAAGGTTAAAACCAGAACAGATTCCATTCGTAGCAGCAGCACTAGTGGTTGAGTATCTGCCAGTGTGAGGTGGCTCAGTTCATCTCCATATGTCCTTAGCCTCCTGGTTGGTGTTCCAATCTGCAATTTTGCTGTATCAGAATAAGAGCCTATTGCAGAAATCGACCTGATGCTACGGGCAGCAAAGCCCTGTCCTCTATGAGTCGTCCCAGCAGGAGCTGTGTTCCCTTACTATTGCAAAATATACATCCATAAAGGTACTGCTGAAATCTTCTTGCAGCAAAGATGACTGGCATACCTTCCTCCTCTATCTGTGTGTATTTTCATTTGGCATCAGCCAAAGTCCGGGAAGCATATGCAATCCGGCTTTCCTCTTCTCTCGGCCACCAGTGAGCTAATGCAATCCTGATACTGTATGGGGAGGCGTCGCATGTAAGCATCTCACTTCACTTGGGGTGTATAGTGCCGACGCTGGCTGCTTCTTCACTTCCCCGAAAGTTACGTCCTGTGTCGGAGACCATTTCCAAGGCTGATCGTTGTCAATCGCAGGTGTTAGGTTGCCAGGATGGAGGGCAATTTATATGGATTTTTTTCTGTAATAATTCACTAATTCAGGAATGGTCCGAAACGTCTCGAGATGTGGAAGTCAGGGCACATGTGATTGCCCTCACTTAATCTTCCAACCTATTGTGTCCTGATTCTGATGATTCTGTAGTCCAAGTAAGTCACATGTGGTGCATAGAACATGTTTTTTCCTTCGAAGGTGTTCACTTTCTTGAGAAAAACATTTGGGCATTTAACCAACTGCAAAATGTGGTTTAGCATTTGTTTGAAATCCCCACAAATGTGACCCGAGATATCAGGCATCAAAATTGGTGTAAACGGTGATGTCCATTCTGCAACGTGTAATTGTGTTGTGTTTCCTTCACTTTCCAGCCTCCGCATGTCTGTGTCTGCTTTTGCATTTAAGGCAAATGCCACTGAACAGGCCTGACTAATTTAGAACAGAGAACCTAGAACAGTAATGCACAGTATAGGGTCTTTACCCCTCGACGTTGGGCCGACATTTTTTCCCATTCGAAAATCAAACGAACCCTTCATTTTGCTATCATCTATGTGCCTATCCAAGAATCGCTTACATGTCGCTTGTGTAATCGAATCTACTATCACTATTGACAGTACCATCCACGCACCCACCATTCTCTGTGTAAAGAACATACATCTGACATCTCCACTAATCCTTCCTCTAATCGCATTAAAATTACGCACTCTCGCAATAGCCATTTCTGCCTTGGGAAATAGATCCCTTTTTATGCGCTCTATATATGCCTCGCATAGCCACGTACACCTCTATCAAGTCACCTCTCAGGCTTCTTCGCTTCAATGAGAAAAGCCATTGCTCCTTCAACCTTTCTTCATGAAACATGCTCTCCAGTCCAGGCAATATTCTGGCGATTCACCTTTGCACACTCTCTAAAGCTTGCACGGTCTTTCTATAATGAGGCGACAAGAACTGAACACTACATTCCAAGTGCAGTCTAAACAGGGCTTTACAGAGCTGCAGCATAACCTCATGGCTCTGAAATTCTATCCCCTAGCGAATGAAAGCGAACACACCATATTGCATCTTAGCAAATCTATCAAAGTGTTGAGAAGTTTGAAGGATTTATGTATGAAGAGCACAAGATCCCTCTGTTCCTACACAGTGCCAAACATTCCGCCAGTAACTCTGTAATATGCATTCAAATTCGAACTTCCAAAAATAAATCACTTCACACTTTTCCAGGTTGACCTCCATCTCCCCTTATCAACCCAACTATGTATCATGTCAATGTCCCGTTGCAACCTACGACAACCCTCCAGACTGTTCACAACTCCACCAAACTTCGTGTCATCAGCAAACTTTCTAAACCCGTCACCATGCAAGGTGGCCTTATCCCCTCTCATAGACCTTCAACATTTATGAAAAACTTCTGAATATTTAAACAGAACTTCACGTTGGCAGCCTTTCCTAAGTGAAAAATGTTGAAGTTAAGTCTGTCTCATATAATGTTGTCACATCAAGTCTTTTACTGGTGTTAACTAAGTGCCAGAGGTGGTAACTGAACCAACTGCTTCTCATAAGAAACCAGAACCGAAGTTGTATCCCCAATCTTTAAAATTACCTGGTATAAATCATTGGTCGAGGCAAAATATTGCACAAATGCACGGTTTTGAATCCAAAACAAATATCGATGCAGGTTTGCTCGCTGAGCTGGAAAGTTCGTTTTTAGGCGTTTCGTCACCATACTAGGTAACATCTTCAGTGAGTGTCCGAATGAAGCATTGGTGCTGAAGACCATTTTCTATTTAAATTGTTTAGTTTCCTTTAGTTGGTGATTTTATTTCCTATGGTGATGTCATTTCCTGTTATTTTTCTCAGGAGGTGGTAAACGGGATCCAAGTCAATGTGTTTGCTGACAGAGTTCAGGTTGGAATACCACGCTTCTCGGAATTCTTGTGTGTCTCTCTGTTTGGTTTGTCTGAAGATGGATGTGTTGTCCCAGTCAAAGTGGTGTCCTTTCTCATCTGTATGTAGGTATATGAGTGAGAGTAGGTCATGTAATTTTGTGGCTAGTTGAAATTCATGTATCCTGATGGTTAGTTTTCTGCCTGTTTGTCGAATGTATTGCTTGTTATAGTTCTTGTAGATGATATTAATTTTGTTTGTTATCTGTATAGGGTCTTTCAAGTTCATTCAGTGCTATTTTAGTGTGTTGGTGAATTTGTGGCGTCCCATGATGCCAAAGGGTCTGAGTAGTCTGGCAGTCATTTCCGAGATGTCTTTGATGTGTGAGAGAGTGGCTTGGGTTACTGGACGTGTTTTGTCTGCTTGTTTGGGTTTGTTGCTCAGAAATCAGCAGACTGTGTTCATTGGGTCCCCTTTCTTTTTGAATACACGGTAGCGGTGATTTTCCTCTGCTCTGCGTTGTTCCTCTGTGCTGCAGTGTGTGGTGGTTCGTTGAAATAATTTTCTAATGCAGCTTCGTTTGTGGAGTTTGGAATGATTGCTTCTGCAGATCATTGTTTGGTCCGTATGTGTTGCTATCAGGCATACCTGAAAATGAGGTATCAACCTGGTGAAGGTACAAAACAGGACTACTTGCATGCCAAACGGCAAAAACAGTAACTGATAGAGCTAAGCAACCTCATAACCAGCGGATCAGATCTAAGATCTGCATTCCTTCCGCATCCTTTCGTGAAAGTTGGTGGACAATTCAACTACTCCCTGGCGGAGAAGGCTCCACAAATATCCCCATCCTAAATGATGGATGGGCCCAGCACATCAGTAGAAAACATAAGAATGCTGATGCATTCCCAACAATCGACAGTCAGAAGTACCCGAGTGGATGATCCATCTCGGGCTTTTCCAGTGGTTCCCAGTACCACAGATATCGGTTTCCACCAATTCGATTCACTCCACGTGTTATCAAGAAAGGGCTGCAAGCACTGGGTACTGCAAAGGCAACGGACCCTGATAACATTCCGGCAATATTACTGAAGACGTGTGCTCCACTACTTGCTGCTCCCTGAGCGAAGCTTTTCCAATACAGTAACAACACTGGCATCTACCCGACAATGTGGAAAATTGCCCAGTTATGACTTGTCCACAAAAAGCTGGACAAATCCATTCCAGCCAATTCCTGCAGAATTAGTCTACTCTCCATCATCAGTAAAGTGACTGAAGGTGTCTTCAACATTGCTATCAAGCAGCACCTGCTCAGTAACGACCTGCTCAGTGACACCCAGTTTGGGTTTCGCCAGGGTCACTCATCTCCTGATCTCATTACAACCTTGTTTCAAACTTGAGCAAAAGAGTTGAATTCCAGAGGTGAGGAGAGAGTGACAGCCCTTGACTTCAAGGCCACATTTGACTGAATATCGCATCAAGGAGTCCTGATAAAACAGGAACAAATGGGTTTCTGTGGCACAGATTCCACTCATTAGAGTCATACTTGGCACAAAGGAAGATGGTTGAGGTGGTGGAGCGTCAGTCATCTCGGCTCCAGGACATCTTTGCAGGACACCCTCAGGGTAGTGTCCTCGGCCCAACACTCTTCAATTGCGTCATCAATGCCCTTCCCTCTGTCAGAAGTTGGAATGTTCACCGATGATTACAGTGTTCAGTGCCATTCCCCACTACTCAAAGACTGAAGCAGTTCATGCTCAACTGCAACAAGACCTAGACAATACCCAGGCTTGAGCGAACAAGTGGCAGGTAACATTTACGCCATAAAAATGCCAGACAATGACCTTCACCAATAACCACCGTCCCTTGAAGCTCAACGGTATTACCATCACTGAATTCCGCACCTTCAACATCCTTGGGGTTACCATTGATCAGAAACTCAACTGGACTCACCAGATTAATACAGTGGATACAGAAGCAGGTCAGAGACTCGGGATACTGAGGCGAATAACCCACCTCCTAACATCCCACAGTCTAACTACCGTCTACAAGGCACAAGGCAGGAGTGCGATGGAATACACCCCACTTTCCTGAATTGGTGCATCTCCAACAATACTCATAAAGCGTGACACCATCCAGGGCAAAGCAACCTTCTTGATTGATACCACATCTGCAAACATTCATTGCCTCCACCACTGGCGCTCAATAGCAACAATGTGTACTATCTACAAGATGCACTGCAGACATTTACCAAAAGTCTTTCGACAGAACCTTCCAAACACACGACTACCTCCAGAGAGAAGGACAAGGGTAGCACGTTCTTGGGAACACCACCACCTGCAAGTTTCCTCTAAGCCATTTATCACACTGACTTGGAAATGTATCAACGTTCCTTCACAGTCGTTGGGTCAGGATCCTGGAATTCCCATCCTCCCAACATTGTGGGTCAATCCACAGCAAGGGAACTGCAGCGATTCAAGAAGGCAGCTCAACACCATCTTCGCAAGGGCAGATGGGAATGGGCTATCAATGCTGGCCAGCCAGCGACGCCCAAGTTTCACAAATGAATAAAAAAAGCACCGTGTTGCTTTTTTATATATGTATACAAAGTGTTGGGATTCTCTTCGTTCTGTTTGCTCATGTCTTTTCATGGGCCTTTTCAGCCCTTCTAGTTCCTTCTGTACAGTCTTCCCACTTTCCTTACATAACTCAAGGGCCTCGTCAGTTCCCATTCTCCTCGACCTTATATATGCTTCCTTTTTTGTTTTTGACCAAGATCATAACATGCCTGGCCATCGAAGGGTCACATAACTTGTCATAAATATTCATTCTCGCAGGAACATGTTGCTCCTGAAATCATATCAACTGGCAATTGAAATACTCTCGCCTGTCCCACGTGGATTTACCCTCAAACAGATGCCGCCAATCAGCATTCTCCACTTTCGGCCTATTATCATTTTAGTGCGCCTTCCCCCAGTTTAACACCTTCATCCAAGGACTGCTTAAATCTCACGCTAATATGGTTACACCTCCTGACATTCTCCCCCGCTGAAACTTCACTCACCAGGCCGGGCTTATTTTCCAAAACCAGGTCCACTACAACCCCTTCCCTGCTTGGACTGTTTACATATTGTGTCAAGAAACTCCACTGAATATTCCTCGTAAGGTCTGACCCATCCAAGCCCCTCGAACTGAGTGAGTCCCAGTCAATATAGGGGAAGTAAAAATCATCCACACAACAAACATGCTGTTTTTGCGGCTTTCCAAAATCTATCTACGTAGTCTCTCCTCTATTTTCCACTGACTGTTGGGCGGCCCAGAATTATGATTCACTTTTCCTGTTGCTGAGTTCTACCCGTTTTGTCTCGCTACACGAGTCCTCTGATATATCCTCCCTCAGTGCAGTCTTAAGGTTATCCATTACAAGTAATGCAACTTCTCCACTGCTTTCAGAAGTCTTCATTCACATTTGTTATGAAGTGAAAGCCTGTAATGTGCCTTTAAAAGAGAGTGGCTGATGTTCTGAACTGACAAAGAACAATCACCTGTGTGCATGACTAAATGGCAGTCCCAAAGTGCAGTAGAAAATTGAAAATATATAACATTTGGCTATGAAATTGATATCCGAGTTTTGCTTGCTGATTTAACCAGTCTTTTTAAATTGTGCCCAGAATATGTAAACCCAATCGAGTTTGAATTTATTGTTTTGCCACTATCGAACCAATGAGACGATCCAATGTTGTGCGGGTATAAAACGTGCTCTCTTGGAAAATTGCTTAGAGAGCAACTGCCATCGAATCAGAAATGCACGGGGTGAAGGCCAACCAACATCTTGCTCTCCAAGAAATTCGGAAATACTCTCTACCTAAGTTACATCTTCATATGAAACCCTGTATCAAAGGTACCATTTTATATGAAGCATGCTCGCAATAAAAAAGTAAGAAGATGATCCAGAGAGACCTTCAGCTGGAAGAAGAAAGACACAGAAGACAACAGCAGATGTGCGGATTTGAAAGTAAGCTGATTTACTTTTAATAGTGTCATATTTGAACAGCAAATTCATATAGAGTTGGAGGCAGATAAGAAACAGTTAAGATAAAGGGAGTCTTAGATTTGTGAACGGTAGTCGTTCAATGTTCAGTTTTAGAGATAAAGATAAATTAATGTTATTTTCTTTAAATAGTGGAATCTGGAAGTCCTCTGTGACTCATATTTTAACACATTATGAGGTGAGGCGAACTCTTCTCGGTGATTGGTTTAATTAAGGGAGAGATTCACCTCAGTGTCGTAACAAATCTGAAACAACTGTCGACTCATCCGGATTGGACATGAAGCCAGTGACCTGAATAAATTTTATCCTGAACGTTGCTGTAAAAATGTTGATCTAAGCCGACGTTTGTATTCAACTGTAATTGCCACACTGAATACAATTGTCCTACAGCAAATTGACAGTCTCAGAATAGTATGGAATCATGTTGCCTGTGAGCCGTGATCATATGGATGATCAATGCTGAAAGCTTGCCAAGGTTGGCTGCAGTTGCCTTTCAGCCCAGTACATCGCTTAAGAAATGTACGATGTGCCATATAGTAATCATGCCTGATATCGCAAACGAGATCTGCAAACCAGATCATTAAAAGTTAACCAGACAAAGCAATAAGCAATTGGGGAATAATGAAAAAGTACGTGACTACAGTCTTTTTTTGCAAGACGATGGCCTTACAGTGACAACAGACTGTTTTGCAACAATACATGGAATTATATTTGATTGCCAAGCACAATGAAATGGCTGGAGCTTGATTAACCTTCAGTCTGGATTTGTGACTTCTGCCATGGAACTTAATGTCGAGCTGCTCACCGTCATAACGGGATCCCCAAATAACAATACGATATGAGATTTATTTGTTTGAATATATCTAATTACTTTTAGCGAAGCACTTAGGAAAGCTAATGAGTAATGAAAATCGAGCAATTGAAATCATTATGTTTGCATTACACCAGAGCACATTTTGATCAAACACTCTTTGAAGTCGAAGAGGTACATTTGGCGCTGTGAACAAGGTCGAAGAAACACCTTCAAGAAGAAGACAAATGTTTGGCTTGAGGAAGTATTCGGTATCCCTATACGGTTTCAGGATTGTAATGTATTGGTTAAATGAGTTAGAGCGCTGCAATTTTGGGATACGGATTTGGAGCTTATTCCAAAAGGACTATGTAAAGGTTTGTCAGGAGGGAGCGGCCGAAAAGCAGACCAAAAGTGTCTCCCAAATGCAGTGCATTCTGTTGATCAGCGTCCACGGTGCGACTCGATCCCAGAGAGGTACCAATATCCGGGAGGGGTTGGGGAGGAATTTGCTAATGCTCTTTGCGAGGGTTTAACCTAATTCAGCAGAGTGATGGGATTCTAAAGTGTAGTTCCAGTGTTCAGGATTTTACTGGCAAGGAGGAAGGTGGTTTTAATTGTGTCTACTTCACTGCCAGGAGCATCCGGAATAAGGTGGTTGAACTTGCAGCAAGGGGATGGTATCTGGGAGTTCGATGTTGTGGCCATTTCGGAGACATGAATAGAGAAGGGACAGGATTGATTGCTGCAAGTTCTGGAATTTTGATGTTTCAGTAAGAACAGAGAAGTTGGCAGAAAAGCGGGGAGATGTGGCATTGTTAATCAAGGACAGTATTACTGTAGAAGAAACGGCATTTTAGGACTTGTCGACTGAGATAATATGGGTTGAGGTGGGTAACAGGAAAGAAGAGGTCACCATGTTGGGAGTTTGCTACATGCCTCCGACTACTTCCAGAGATGGAGAGAAAAGGATAGTGGACATGATCATCGATGGGAGAGACATTAACAGATTAGTTTTTGTGGTGGACTTTAACTTTCCAAATATTGATTGGAATGGCTATAGTTCTAGTACTTTAATGGGTCAGTTTTCGTCCAATGTGTCTCACAAACCTTACTGAGTTCTTTGAAATGGTGAACAGACAGGTGGATAAGGGTAAAGCGGTTGATGTCGTGTACATGGATTTCAGTAAGCCGTTTCCTTGATTGGTCCTAATCGTCCCCCACTCATTCTTTTATTTCTGATATACCTACAGAAAGCTTTCCTGTTTTCCTTGGTCCGATCTGCCAACGATTTTGCATGTCCCCTGCTGGCTCTTCTTTTCCCTCTTCTTTGGTCTTTCCTGGCTAACTTGTAACTCTCAAGAGCCTGAACTGAGCCTTCACTTCTCATCCTAACATCAGCCTTCTTCTCCCTCTTGACAAGTGATTCAATTTCTTTTGTGAATCACGGCTCCCTCTCTACCACTTCCTCCATGTCTCACAGGTGCATTATTATCAAGGAAACACAGTAGCTGGTCCTTGAATAAGCTCCGCATTCAATTGTGCCAAGCCTCTGCAGTTCCCTGCCCCATCCTATGCATCGTATATCTTGCATAATCGCACCATGATTGCCTTTACCCCAGAAATAACTCCTGCCCTGCGTTATATACCTATCCCTTTCCATAGATAAAATAAACATGACCGAACTGTGGTCACTATCAACAAAGTGCTCACCTTCCTCCAAATCTCACACCTGGCCAGGTTCATTACTCAGTTCCAAATTCAACATGGCCTCGACCCTTGTTGGCTTGTCTACGTAGTGTGTCAGGAAACCATTCTGCACACATTGGAAAAGTTTGTGCGAAGATTTGTAGCTCGGGTGCTCGTTGTTGTGGTTCTGTTCGCCGAGCTGGAAGATTTTGTTGCAAACGTTTCGTCCCCTGGCTAGGCGACATCATCAGTGCTTGGAAGCCTCCTGCAAAGCGCTTCTTTGATGTTTCCTCCGGTGTTTATAGTGGTCTGTCCCTGCCGCTTCCGGTTGTCAGTTTCAGCTGTCCGCTGTAGTGGTTGGTATATTGGCTCCAGGTCGATGTGTTTGTTGATGGAGTTTGTGGATGAATGCCATGCCTCTAGGAATTCCCTGGCTGTTCTCTGTCTGGCTTGCCCTATGATAGTAGTGTGATAGAACCACAACAACACATTGGAAAGTTATGTGTGGAGTCAGAGGAGATATGGGAAGTGCTAAATGAATATTTTTCCTAAGTACTCTCACTAGAAAAATACGTTGTAGTCGAGCAGAATACTGAGATATAGGCTACTAGATGAGAAGGTATTGTGCTTCACAAAGAGGAGATGTTAGCAATTCTAGAAAGTATGAAAATAGTTAAGAACCTGGGCCGGATGGGAGTTATCCGAAAATTCTCTGACATGCCATGGAGGAGATGGCAGAGCCTTTGGCTGTGAGTTTTATGTCCTCATTGTTGACACGAAAAGTGCAAGAAGAGTGGAGGATAGAAAGTTTTCCCCTTGTTCAAGAAGGGCAGTAAAGACGACATTGATAATTATAGACCAGTGAGCCTTTCTTTGGTTGTGGGTAACGTGTTGGGAAATGTTAGAAGAGATAGGATTTATATTATTGTACACAGGAGTACGTTGATTAGGAATAGTCAGCACGGTTTTATGATGGGTAGGCCACGCCTCACAAACCTAATAGAGTTTTTAGAGATGGTGACCAATCTGCTGGATGAGGGTAAAGCGGTTGATGTGGTGTATATGGGTTTCAGTAAGGCGTTTGATCAGATTTCCTGCGATAGGCTATTGCACAAAATACGGAGGCATACTATTGAGGGTGATTTAGCACTTCGATCAGACATTGGTTAGCTGAAAGAAACTATTGTTTGAAGAGAAATATTCATCGTGAATTTCAGTTACTAGTCGTATACCGCAAGGACCTGTTTTGGGTCAACTGCTGTTTGTCACTTGTATAAATTAACTAGATGAGGGCGCAGACGGATCAGGTCGAAAATTTGTGGATGGCACTAGGGTCGGTGGAGTTGTATATAGTGCTGAAGAATGTTGCAGGTTGTAGAGGAACATAGATGCGTTGCAGAGCTGGACGGAGAGATGGCAAGTGTAGGTTAATGTGGAAAAGTGTGAGGTGATTCACTTTGGATAGTGCAAAAGGAATAAAGACAGCCGGGCTAATGGGAAGATTCTTGGTGGTGTGGATGAGCAGAGGGATCTCGGTGTCCAGCTACATAGATCTCTGAACGTTGCTACCCACGCTGATATTGTAATTAAGAAGGCTTACAGTGTGTTAACTCTTATTTGTGGAAGGAGTGAGATTCGGAACCATGAGGTCACGTTGCAGCTGTGCAAATTTCTGATGCAGCTGCATTTGGAGTATTGTGTACCGTTCTGGTCACTGCATTAGAGAAAGAATGCTGAAATTTTGGAAAGGGTTCAGAGGAGATTTGCTAGGATGTTGCCTGGTATGAGGAACGGCTGAGGGATTTGAGGCTGTTTTCATTCGAGAGAAGAAGGTTGAGAGGTGACTTAATTGAGTCATATAAGATAATCAGAAGTTAGAACGGGTAGTCAGTGGGAGCCTTTTTCCGAGGATGGTCATGGCTATCACGTGATGTCATAACTTTGAAATGAGGGGCAATAGAGAGAGGATAGATGCCAGATATAGTTTCTTTACTCAGAGAGTAGTAGGGGAGCGGAAAGCTTTGGCGGCAACAGTAGTAGACTCGCCAACCTTAACGGCATTTGATTGGTCATTGGACAAACAGATGTATGAAAAAAGAATAGTGTAGATAGGCTTCGGAGTGGTTCTGCAGGTTGGTGCAACATCGAGAGTCGAAGGGTCTGTCCTGAGCAGTAATGTTCTATCTTCCATGTTCTATTAACTGGGTCACTGGATTAATCGGCTATCGCCTCCCCTTAAGACACTACCTCCCCAGTTACCCATGTACATCATTATCGTTGAGGAGTTCTTGCAGCTTCGAATGTTGAAATTTTCTTTTGAAAAATAGTCATTCATCGGATGAGGTCGTCACTGGCTCGGCTACTATTTAGTGCTCATCCAAAATTTTGGAGAAGCCATTGAAGAGTTACTTACCGGCCAGACTAGTTGAGGAGGACTGCTTCTTTTTCTAAAGTGAACAGCATGAAGTTTGGACATTCGAGGACGGGTTCGTTGTCCTCAGACTCTTAATTCCACGCAAAAAACGTTGAATTCTAATTACACCATCCATCTGCCGTAGATACTTTAACATTATTTAGAATCCAGGACCTCAGAACTTTACGTGGGTCTCTGGATTAATAGGCTAGCAACAATACGATGAGGCAATCACAGTCCCTGTTTACACCATGAGTCGGAAAGTTGAAAGTGAGAATGAAGTCCTGTCCAAACAGGGAGTCCAAGTCGAGACTAGTCCGATCTGACAGTATGCTGTCTCAGAGGGTTGGATGACCGTGTGAATTTATTCTTGTACATTCCACAAGTGAATGACTATGGCTGCGTGTGAACGCACAGAGGGTCACACATCTTATTCCACCTCCTATGTGAATCCGCTGGATCCCCCTCACATCATGTGTAACAATAGCGGGACAATGTTATGTATCATTCTACAGCATGAAACCTGTAGCCTTCTTTCACAAGTCGTGCCATTGCATGGTCCTACAGCCCTGCCACATGCTCCCACTCTGCAGGAGTGCTCAAAACCCTGTTGCACAACGTTATGCAGTGACGTATTTATTGATAGCATTGATTAGTGACATATTTTACTCTGCTAAATTTATGATTGTTTCTGATGGATCTTGGTTAAGCACTGAACTTAAATCGAAATGTCAGTTAGCTGCCATTGCATGTGTAGTTAAATACAGAAGGTTTGAATATATCACTCAATGTTTTTAATGGCAGATTTCTAAGGCAATTGATAATCATCAAATCTGAAATAGTATTTCAGGACTGCATTTGAATATGGCATGCTGATTTTCACATCTCTAAACATCGCAATTCTCACGATTCAATTATGAAATTGTCACTGTGAGTAGATTGGAAGTAGGGCATTAGTGTATTGACATCACAATTATCAATTTCTCATCACTACGAGTCAGTTCTGATCAAGTAATCTGGTGTGTTCTTATACCAAATCGACGTCAATGTCCAGTTCCAAGACAGATTGCCTGACAATAGCGCTTAAATTTATAACTCACTGTTATAGAACCTGTATGATTAAGTGCTGTCCAAGTAGGTGAGCAGGTCAGATTGGAGGCCTTGGGTGTGAGCAAACACCAGTGGAGTGAAAGATGCCGCTGTGTTACATTGTCAGCCTGGTTTACCTTCGATAGCATAAACACCCGTGTGCACAGTAAGCGACATTGACAAATAAGACTTTGCAAAAGGCAAACAAAGGGCTGCGACTGAACTCACAAATAATTGCCACATGGCGGTGGTGAGGTTTTTTTTGGCTCTGGCGATAGCACCAGGAGAATTTCTGACTAATTAGACAGCCCTGCAAGGAGAAAGAGGTGCAGCTGAGCAATCGTTTGGTTTCACCTGGCTGCACAACTGAATGAGGATATATGACTGGACGCTTTCAGCGAATGTGCCTGCAGTGGACAGGGCACTATTTATAAAGCATCAACACTTCAGAAGTTTAACAAGCAATCTCAGTGGATATTTCAAACAATTCTTTAACTCGTCTCTGAATTTATTCTGGGTTCCCGCATAAATAAAAGGATTTATACAGGAACTCAGAAACTGAAGCATATACCCGGTTTCCTCCAGGATGAAGGACGACTTGCTATAGTCAGAAACTGAGTAATAAGTAACTTTTGCAATTCGGACATAGAGCACGGTTACAAAATATACCGAATAAAGCAGAAGAAAACTACCTGAAATGCAAAAAAGTAAAATAATGGACTTTTTCCGTTTCTCCACCTCTGAGTCACTCGGATTCTCTCCATTGCTCTGGGTGCGAAGTCTCCTGCGGGCTCGATTGGCCGCTAAAATATGCCTGACAGTCAGAGCATTGAGCAGTAAAATCAGAATGAATGGGAGGCAGGGGACGAGAATGGATCGAATCAAATCGTATGCGGCCCAGGCCTGTGAGGTGTTAGATACTAATTTTGGAACGCAGAACCAGGGAACGCCATTAATTATGTACAGTGGTTCAAATACAAAATAGAAAAATGCATTTTTAAAACAGCTCAGCGTGCAGACTCCCCCTATAACCCACTTCGCTGTAACTTCTGTACAGTATTTTAGTTTCAGCTTCTGGCAACAAATGGCAACAAATCGATCAAAGGTGAAAGCGACCGTTAACCAGGCAGAACTATCTATTACTGAATAAATAAGGACAACGCGGAGACTGCATATCGGTGTGATGAATAAGAAACTGAATGGAAGATAAATGCCAGCAGTCCGGTTTATAATCACATTAACTATAATGACCAAGAGATCTGCTAACGCCATGGATACCACGTAGGAAATGATACATCCAGAGAGACCACATCGTCTTCGTTGTAAGATTATGATCACTGCCAAATTTGCTGTAACAGAGAGAATGAAGATGGAATAGTGAGAATTATGTCGGAGAGAGCAAGAGCAATGAAATCATTAGTCCAAATTTCAATAAAATTATACTATTTTACAGAATTGTTTGAGAAAGTCAGACGTGTGTGGTCAGTTTTTGCATTGAAAAGTACGCTTCATACCAGTTCAAGAGTTTCAATTAAAATTGGAACAATAATCTTAATTGAAAGCAAGTTATGTGAGTGACAAGAATCATCAATAATAGACGTAATAACGGAGAGAAAAATGATGTAAAAACACTTCAGAACATGCACGGGAAAAGATTGGAAGAATACTATGTATGCACTGAGTGGCATAAAAGACAAAACAACAACTAAACACGTAAAGTCTGTCCAGAGAATTCATTGCATTTTGTTGACTTAAACAATGCCCAAAAGTTATGAACTTTTGTAAAGCAGTTCTCTGTTGAAACAACCTGCAGATAATATCAATAAAAACATCCAGAGGCATAGTGAGGTGGATGAAGTGAGGATTTCTTCGGCTTTGCACAGGAAACATTGCTAAAGATGTAACAGTATTTATCATTTATGTAGCGGGAAACGTCAATGCTAACCCGAAGAACTGGACATTTGCAAATGCCGAGATCTCATTCGGAGAACATCTCCGACAACACCACAGCCCTCAATGTTCTAGTTTACTGTAAGGAGAATTGAGCACTTCTGTGGAGTGCTAGATATTATCTTTGTGATGCTCACTCACAGGAGTCTTCCCAATAGCACTATAGCACAACACTTATATTGAGATGATAATGGTAAAGGTACAAATTCCATCGTTATAGGTATCTGTTTAAAAATGATTTAAACAAATGTTGTCACTTGACGAACAATATATTGTATGTAAATACATTTTACGAAACTATGACGATGAGCTGGAATACATTATTTCATGGAGACAATGTTCAAAACTGAATTGAAAGTTATACAGGTTTACGGGGAGAATGTGTGAGAACAGCATTAAATGAATTCCTTATCTGCAGACCGGACACACACAACACTGATCAAATGCCGTCCTCAGCACTGAGCTATTTCTGAACTCCCATAAAGAGAAGGTACAGCTCAGCTATTAAGGGAACGTACACTTTATTGTGGAAACATATCTTAAAGAAACTCAACTAAGAAGGAAGATAAATCATATTCGCAAAAGTGAGAACATAGACGATCAATAATGACCATGTAAACAAGGAAATTAATTATTCCATTAATGCAGAGAATATTCTTAATGGCAGGTTGTAAAAATGCGACTAAAGATAAGAAAACCTCCCTATTAAAAGAAAACAGAGTTCTTTAACTTGTGAATGAAATATCCGCAAAGTGAAAATGGGCTAGTAGTGATAAACAAAGAGGGGTGATTCAACAAATCTATGAATCGTGTAATAATAAATGAGTACAAATCTTTACCTGGTATCCCGATAGCTGCAAGCAAATTATAATAAATGGAAAACAACAGACCTTTTGGTGATATGTGCATTTCTATCAGAGGTTTTAGGCACATTCAGCGTTATGTTGTATTTTCCTCATTTATACATGAGTCAAGCTCAAGGGATTTAATTAGATAGTTGAAACTGGTACAGTAATCAACATAGTTGTTGGAAAAAAACAAATAAATGCAACTGCAGTTGGGTGTGCTTCGATGGAATGGAACTCGAATTGGAAATGTCCAGGGAGTGCAAAACGCTTTAACCCAGTTTCTTTTTTAATGTTCATGGCCAGTGTTTTCATCTATTCTATATATTAAAACCATCTATACTTCTTACTGATTCAGAAAGGCAGCCAAATCATGGAATGGCCCTCCCAATCCAAGTATAATCTCTTCCAATCTCTGCCATCAGGCAGAAGATACAAAAGCTTAAAGACATGTACCAATACGTTCAAGAACCGCTTCTTTACAACTCTTATTAGATTTCTGAATTGACCTTTCGAATTCGAAACCAAGTGTTGTTCTTGATCGTCTTTGCACCCTCGCGTTGTTCATCCGATAGTTTCCAGATCATATGATTTTGGTACTGCTCCGACAGTCTCCTGTGTTGTGTGTTCTGAAGCATTATTCATTATGATCTTATTGGCCGGAAGAGTAGGTTCCAAGGATTGGATGGCCGACTCCTACTTCCAATTGATGTATTCATGTATATGCTCCTCTTCAAGGTATTTACAACGTCTCAGGTGTAAGCCCAGCCATGACATATTTTCATGGGGCTTCAGACTGAAAGAAATGAGCCTTTATTCTCTGTCTTTCAATGTAACCCCTAATGAGTCTTTGTGAAAGACGTGCTCAGGTTTAAGAAGCAAATCGTGTTCTAAACAGGGTAAGAGATCGAGCTTAATTTAGTTAAAGGGGGAGCGAAAGAACGATTGATTGATTGATTGATTAATTGTTATATGTATCTTGCTGCAAACTTGACTGGTTGGAGTAAGCAAAGTAGAAGGAAGGCAGTGGGTAGAATTCAGAAATCTAGGCAGCAAATCATGAGTAGAAACCAGTTGGTCCTACTTTACAGTTCGAGAGCTCGTTCCAGTCCTGACCTCAATCTTGGTTCAGCATGAATCACAATGCACACGCAGCCACCTTCTTACCCAGATCAGACTTTATACTTTGCACATCAATATACATGCTTTCTACTCAACCTCCAAGATGTTACGACCTGCCTATGGAGCAAGTTGCATTTGAGCTCTGGTCAAATCTGCTTAGTAGTGGAGACACTACCACTGCACGACAAACGTTTTACTGCAGTGTATCCAGCATTGTAAAGAACTGGCAGCAAATTTTAGGGCTTTGATACAGTTTGGCGCCTTAGTTCGAGAAAATGCAATTAACAATATCCACATTCAACATGTAAAAATGAGTGGTCACGAGAGCAGCCTAAGAGATTGGCGAATGTAAGGAGAAAAGTTTGAGATAGATTAGTCGATGATATTTCACGCAGGTCCAGAAAAATGCTTCACATGGGGAGAACAATATAGGAAAAGGATACTTTGCATAAATGGAAAGAAGTTCATCCACATAAAATTCCTGACAGGCATAACTCCAGTGAATCATTTGATGCTATTGTAAAATGAAACGTGTGAAACGTGTGAAACAAATCATCTATGTCGTGTTTCCCCGTTTGAAATGGTGGTAAGCTCTGCCACTTCTGAGTCAAAACATTATAGTTTCAAGCGCTATTCTCGGACAGGTGTGTCATGGCAATGCTTGTAGTTGCTTTTCAGTTAGGTTGCTAAACTGAAGCAAAATCGAAACCCAATGCATATAGAGACTCTGCACCAATTTAATGGAGAGCTGTTGTTCATATTACAATACAATGAACAACATGCGCATGGTTCAAAGATTAAGCATTACAACAATGAGCACCTCGAGGAAATGTAGATTCATTTAGTATGTGATGGTTAACTCAACAAACTGCAGCAATACACAGCATAGCGAAGTTTATATCATGGCAGGGAATGACAATACTCCCACAGTAAGAACATCCATAACAGCAAGCAAATTAATTTATAGCATGTCACCGCATTGTCAATGCCTGTTACTGTAACAACACAAATAACGAACAAGAAAAGTTTATTGTGGTGCAGAGTCTCTCACAGTGGCACACTACCCATAACTGTGGCAGTGTCCATATCTCTGGGACGGCTGGCTCGGATTCACATTACCCAATGCTCCAGGGGTTTGTACCTCTGAACAGATTTATTCGTTAAATGAACGTGGAGCTTAACTTTCATATGACTTTGCATGAAAATATATGTACACTGTTCGTATCAATAACAGACCAGAATTACGTTGAAAGCATGAGTCGGTAACAAGCAGTGCAAAAATACCAAATGTAGAGAGGACGTCGTTCTGGAGTTTGCATGTTAGTTGATCAAAAGGAGAATGATTTATAACTTGAATGTTAACATACTGTTTCTCTCAAGACATTTTAATACCACTATGAGAAATATGAAATAGACAAATATAATGAAAGCTCATTATGTTCATGAAGAATAAATGATTAAATGGAGAGTTGAAATGGATAGTTGGAAAAAAGTTTGATTTTTGGGGGAGGGACTATATCATATTTGTTAATGGTATAAAGAAAGGTTTGTCTTAGTAAATAGACAAGTGATCTACTTAAATGTGGAAATGACATCACTACCACTTAGAAAAATATGACAAAATGGGAGGTATGCAAATCCTTACATAACTAGCAACAGTTACCATAACTATACGATGTTGCAAGAACAGGATAGTAAATTGCAAACAATAAGCGTTTTGGTGGTGACTGCAGTTCTGGTCAAAGTTCTACACATCTCCTTCATCATGTTCAAAGGTGGTCATATTTACTCTTCATGTCTTTTTCCATACAGAAAATTAGTTGGTTTTGCCTGTTCATGACACTAATTGAAAGGGTAAAAAATTAACACAAACTTGTGAAATTATGGCTGGTGCTGCCAGTGTGTTTTATCAAATGGATATTTTGGAACTGCATTTTTCCCAACATTGAAACTCACAGAGACGACAAAAAAGCTAGTCAGGCTTTTCCTTTGTTCATCCAAAACAAACAAAAACAACGTTCAATGAAAAATTGGAGATATTTCGTGAAATTCAACTTTGGAACCGCAGAATTATTACTTTTAGTTCCTTGACGCTGAATTCAATGATCATTGCACAAGTTACAACTAAGCATGAACATGTTGATTAAATAAGTTGGTAAATTCTAAGTTTAACTGACACGATAAGTGCTTTCACACGGTCTTCTGTGTTTTCGTTGTGGAGAAATGCAGTTCAGAAATGTTACAATTAGTCCTCAAATGCCATATTTAGCTTAATTTTGGAATAAATTAGTGCAGTCCAGATTAATTATATATTTTGTGTACGGGTTCTCATGATGCTGGTGGCCTTGATAATGGAAAGGTTCACTCCTGCATGGTTGCACCCAATTCCATTTCAGCACAGGTAACTTTTGCGCAGGCAACTACAACCACTACTGCCATAATCAGTACTGATTAATCCGGGACAAGCTTCGTGTGATTGTATTGAAAATCTCGTTCAGTGTCATTAATTTCAGCGCAGAACTACCCGCAGCAATACTGTTATAATCAGTGTTAACATGTTCGGGTCAGCTCAGTGAAGATTATGGTGAATATAACGAATGTAGAACATAACCATTCAGTGTTTCCCGGTACATCAATATATTTAGTGAAAACATGTACGGGTTAAAGTAGTCACATTCAATGTGCATCAGCTTAGTTCAGTGAAGATACATTTCGTCGAAAAAAAATCAAGCTTCACGTCCTGAGTGGATAAGATGTTATTCAGCACTAGAACTTCCACCTCAATATTATACTACCAGTGTGGGATGCAACATAGCCGAAACGTTAAGTTCAGTTTTAAATAACAACAACATTGACTAGAGTTAATATTCAGGAGCGGCAGCAACTATCGCCATATATCGCCATATATTGTCAGACCTGCTGAGCACTTCCGCAATTTAACAATTATTTTTCAATTTAAACGTCTCAAACCTTCTGTTTTCTGTTTTACACGTTTACGTGTGCAGGAGCAGTTCTAAACATATTAAGTCAAAATGAGCATGGTTGGATCAGCACGGCATTTTATAGCTTATGCAGATCAAATTATACAGTGTCACTTTTGGCGTGGACTTCTCTTCAATCTACTTCGCATGTGTTGTGAAAACCTTCACTTCATTCCCTTCCCACCTCAATGCCTGGTTCTTCAATTATCATTTGGAAGTTCTGGATGCCCAGTGTCACAGTTTCTTGAAATATCTTCGGTGAAAATTATGCACTCCATACGCAAACAACGCTCTCCAATTAATCTCAACTTGTTGTCTTGAAAAAAAATCAAACAATTTCCATTGATCATCGCTTCCCTCAATTTATATTTTTCAGTGAACAATTTACGTTTTAGTTCCACTTCAACAACGCTCTCCAATTAATCTCAACTTGTTGTCTTGAAAAAAAAATCAAACAATTTCCATTGATCATCGCTTCCCTCAATTTATATTTTTCAGTGAACAATTTACGTTTTAGTTCCACTTCATCCTTCATATACATCTGATCCCCTGTGTCACCTCACATGCCGTAGCCATGTCCACATTTCTTGGTTGTTCGAGTCCTAAGCTTTCATTTTGCCTGACGTGTCTATCAGTGCACTAACTACTTCTATGTATGTAATGCGTTTACTTGAAAATTCCACCCTCCTCACGCCTTTATTTGGTATATCTCTGGAAATTCGAACTCCTTCCCAAATTTGATTTGCCCTGGTCTGACCATAGACCACGTCCCATTATTCACTGCAATTCCATTACCTCCAGATGTACTTGTCACCAGAGTTTTCTGCCAATTTGATTAACTCTGCGAGATATCAAAAAAGAAACGTTTGGACGCACTGGATCCTGTAAAATCTATGGCCTCTGACATCATTCTGGCAATAGTTCTAAAGGTTTGCATTCCAGAAATTACCACGCCCGAGCCAAGTTGTTCCAGTACAGCTACAACACTGGCATCTACATGACAATGTAGGAAATACACACACGTGTGTGTTGCGCAAAAAAGGAAAAAATTCAATTTGGTCATTCACTGTTCCATCAGAGTAATCTTGATCATCGGTGAAGTGTTTGAAAGTAACATGAAAACTGTTTTCAGAACCACATTTAAAAAAAAAGACCTGCATTTCAGAGATGAGATGTAAGACACTGCCCTTGAAATTGAAAGTGATGCTCCTTTTGATCAAGAATGGCATAATTGAACTCTATCAATACTGGTCTCAGTGGGAATCAGGAAGAAACTGTCTAGTGGTTCGTGGCTTGGCTGGCACAAAAGCTGTGGTCGTTTTAGGCCTGTCAAAACATCTCTAGAACGTCACTGCAGGAGCTTCTCACAGTGGTGTCTTCGGTCCCAGCTTCAGCTTCAGTGATCTTACCTCATCCTGGTCACTATCCTAATGCAGAAGCAGTCCACACCCAAATACTGCAAAACCTTGACATTATCCAAGTTCGAGCTGTCAAAAGACACAATTGCGTTTCACGTCATGGAAGTGCCAGGCATGGAGCATTTCCACCAAAAGACAAGCTGAGCATCGCCTCGTGACTTTCAAGTACACTGCCACCACAGTCTGTGAACATCGTGATGCAGAATTGAACTTAACTGATCTTGTATATTAGTCGCTACGAATGCAGCTCAGAGATGTGGAATCATATTGCCAGTAACTCTCCACAGAACTTCCTAAAAGGCTTGCTCCATCTTAGAAGCACAAGTTAGGAGTGTTATGGATTGAACTTCATTTGCCTGGATAAGTGTAGCTCCTACAGCGCTTAAGAAGCTTGACAACATTCAGGACAAAATTATTTATTTGATTTGCACTTCATCGAGAATTCTTCACTGAGTCTACGACTAACACTGTGAAGCATCTCAAAAGATATACCACATAAATTACCCAAAGTTCATCAGGGAACACCTTCCAAATCCAGACGCACTACGCTGCAGAAGTTCTGCGGCAGCAAATATAAGGCAATATATTTATGACATTGAATTGATTCATCTTGCAGTTGTATAAATGTCTTATCAGCGTTATCCACCTGGTCTAACCCATTTGGAACATTATGTATGTGCTTGTGTGCGATTGACAACAGGGACATATTTTAAGCATGTTGATGTAAGCTGCCGGTGTTGGACTGGGGTGTACAAAGTTAAAAATCTTCAATGTATAATTTCAGTTACATCACACTGCAAATGTTTGCTATAAATTCTGTGTTACGATGGAGCGTCGCTCCGAAAGGTAGTGTGCTTCCAATTAAACCTGTTGGACTATAACCTGGTGTTGTGCGAAATTAACGATGTAAGCTGCAGTTTAAAAAAAATTAACTGTGATTCATCGAGCTATCTGTGTAAACTGACATTACTTGTCATTTTGCACTAACATGTCCTCGTCCCATTCATCACACCTTGAAGTTTTCTTCAAGCATTCTTTGGGGAGGTAGTTTACAACTTGACTCCTGGAAGTATTCAGTGTTGGACCCTTGGAAAATTTGTGAACAGCAACAAGACAAATAATGCTTGCAAATTACGCGTCATTGTCACAATGTGAGCAGTCCTACATCTATTCTTCAATAAGTTGTAGGTATCTGCATTTGTTTTCTTACAGGTCTCTGTGGAAGATCTCGCTTGGTGTTGATGGAAAAGCATGGTTCATGGTTGTCTCTGGAAGCGCCTCTTCAGAGAAATTGCACTGTTTTCTCTTATTACGAAATCGAAATATTAATTTGCCACTGTAAGTTGCTATCGATGCCCATCGTTAACTCAAAAATGGCGGGTGCTGAAGTTCATTAATACTGTGTTGAGCGTTTAGTATACTCAAGATGTTTGCGTTGTATCCTTGAACCTCATTAGACAAAATTGATATGGTATTTCAATGTTGTCTCTCCTTTCAAATCACACTGTTTCATGGCAGCTTCAAACTCGTGCAGAACAAAAGCCGAAGGGCAGTCAACAGTGGAAAAGCTATATTTCAGGTATGATATCTGTGGCCTGTCGATTTACATTGAACAGTGTTCATTCAGTATAGCATTATTTCACTGGGATTTTATGCATTCAGCGTATCCTGTATCTTTCCATGTACAGAACTTGATAAACAACATGCTGAGTAGCTACGCCTGACACTCGAGAATTTGATACAGCCAATACCGATTCTGATGGCAGTATTGTTCATGACTTTGCTGCTGGAAAGTCATGAACAAGAAAATAACAATAAAAATGCATTGTGAAAAATATAGAGTACACTGAGTAGACAAATGTTGGATTATTATGAAAAGCTTAGGCCCCCTTATCTGCAGAAAGATAAACTGTCATTGGAGGAAGTTCAGAGACGGTTTACTGATAATAGAATGGACGGATTTGGTGAACTTGGATGCTAGATTTTCATTATTCATGTACGAAGATCCCCAAGTATGAGTTTCCAGTACAGAATGTAGTGGACTCATCCAGATTCAAGAACACAATATCCAACCTAGAGGAACATGCCAAAGTCGTTACAAAATTCAGTGTAATGTGAGCAGAAACTACATACCAAAGAAGTCAATCAAAACATGCCCCAAAAAGAAGGCATAAATGAACTGGGATATCCTTCTGCCTACTGAGGTCCAGGTCTAGTCAGTTGACGCTGCTCTATGCAGGAAATCCAGGTATGAACTTTCCAAGGCCACCAGGGATACTAAGAGACAATGTCCAATGAAGCTTTAGACCAAGACTAAGTACATGGCAACAACAGTACATCTGTACTCGATGAGCGCAATGTATGTAATGTTCACTTTGAACAGAAAGGCAGTGAAACGATATCACCTGTCTTCCAATCTGGGATGATCTTGTTCCCTCGGTCACCACCACAGCCATTAGTTCAGCCTTCTTTAGCCTGAACGCATAGGAAGCAAACTGACAAATAGAGTCTTCGACCATGCACTTCTATCCTGTGCGGAGCAGCTAGCAGGAGTATTTGCAGACATCTTTAGCCTCTTCTTATGCGATGTGAAGTCTCCCCCGCTTCAAGAAATCTTTAAAAAGGAATGAAGAGTGCTAAAAGGGATTATGAACTAGCTTTAGCAAACATCGTTAAGTATAATCCCAAAGCCTTTTTTAAGGAGCAAGAGGATGACTCGAGAAAATGTTGATCCACTCAAAGACAAAGGAGGAAAGGTGTGCATGGGGTCAGAGGAAATGAGAAGGATTCCTAATGTGTAATTTGTGTCCGTGCTCACTGAACAGAGGGACATGATGGATGTTGAGGTTCGGGCTAGATGTTTCATCACTCCAGGTCAAGTCGGCATAAGGAGGGAGGCAATGTTGGTTATTCAAAAATGCATTAAGGTAAACAAGCCCGAGGTGTGGATGGGATCTCTCCCCGATTGCTGAGGGAAGCGACAGAAGAAATAGCTTGGTCCTTAACAGATAACTTTTCAGCATGCTTGAACACGGGTGAGGTCCTGGAGGACTGGAGAATTGCTAATTTTTTCCCCTTGTTTAAGAAGGGTTGTAAGGATAACCCAGCTAATTACCGGCTGCTGAGCCTGGCATCAATGGTAGGGAAGCTGCCGGTGAATATACTAAGAAATAGGATCGATTTGCTTTAGTAGATATCAGTGATAGCCAGCGTGATTTTGTGCAGGAAAGGTAATTTCTTATCAACTTAATAGAATTCTTTGAGGAAGCGACAAGGTTGATTGGGGAGTGATGGGCCGTAGATGCCATTAACATGGACTTCAGTAAAGCGTTTGAAAAAGTTCCCGATAGTAGGTTGATGGAGAAAGTGAAGTCAAAATGGGTCCAAGGTATACTAGCTAGATGGATAGGGAACTGGCTGTGCAGCAGGAAACAGACAGTAATAATGAAAGGGAGTTTCTCAAAATGAAGAAGTGGTGTTCCACACGGATCCGTGATGGGACCATTGTGTTTGTGATGTACATAAATAATTTGCATGAAGGTGTAGGTAGACTGATTAGTAAGTTTGCAGATGACACTAAGATTTGTGGAGCAGTAGATAGTGAATGGGGACTGTCAGAGAACATAGCAGAATATAAACGATTGGAGACTTTGGGCAGAAAAAATGACAGATGGAGTTCAATCCGGGCAAAAGCCAGATGATGCATTTGGAAGATCCAGTTCAAAAGCGACGTCTTGATTAGATTAGATTACTTACAGCGTGGAAGCAGGCCCTTCGGCCCAACATGTACACACCAACCCTGCGAAGCGCAACCCACCCAGACCCATTCCCCTACATTTACCCCTTCACCTAACACTATGGGCAATTTAGCATGGCCAATTCACCTAACCTGCCCTTCTTTGGACTGTGGGAGGAAACTGGCGCACCCAGAGGAAACCCACGCAGATACGGAGAGAATGTGCAAACTCCACACAGACAGTTGCCCGAGCCGGGAATTGAACACGGGTCCCTGGTGCTGTGAGGCAGCAGTGCATGGTAAATGGAAAAGCCATGGGGAAAATTGATGTACACTGAGTCTGGGTGTTCAGGTCCATTGTACAATGAAGGTGGCAATGCAGTCGTTAGAGTGGTCAACAAGGCATATGGCATGTTTTCCTTCATCGGACGAGGTACTGAGCACAAGCTTTGGCAGATCATGTTACAGTTGTATAGGACTTTGATTCGGCCACATTTGGAAAACTGCCTACATTTCTGGTCACCACATTGCTAAAAGGATCTCGACGCTTTTAAGAGGGTGCAGAGGAGGTTTACCAAGATGTTGCCTGGTATGGAGGTTGCTATCTATGAAGACAGGTTGGATTAGGATTATCTTGATTAGAAAGATGTAGGTTGAGGGCGGATCTGAATGAGGTCTGCAAAATCATGGGAGGTATACACAGCGTCTGGAGCAAGAATCTTTTTCCCAGAATGGGGGACTCAATTAATAGGGAGCATGAAATCAAATTGAGGGTGGAATTTTAAGTGAGAAATGCGTGGAATGTTCTTTACGCAGAGAGTGCTGGATTTCTGGAATGCATTGCCAGCGGAGGTGGTAGAAACGGGCACGATAGCGTATCAAGACAGAAACAGGCACGGGCAGGGAACAGAGGGATTCAGATACTGAGAAAATAGGCGACAGGTTTAGATCGAAAATCTGGATCAGTACTTGCTTGGAGTTCCAAAGTGCATGTTCCTGGGCTGTAATTCTTTTTTGTTCCTTTTTCGTTTGTTTCTTTGTTCTAAGACCACCATCATTCCAGTGTTAAAGAAAACCATGCAGTGTACCTTATTGACTACCACCATCCGATGGCTCTGATATCCATAATTAAGAAGTGCTTCGAATGCTTGGTCATGGCTGACATGAACTCCAGCCTCCCAGATTGCCTTGATTTCCTGATAGTCGCCTACTGTCGCGAAAGGTTAATTGGAAATGTCATTTGCCAGCCCCAACAGCCATTGCTGGAACATCTAGAGAACAAAGATAGCTAAATCAGGGCTCTTACTTATTGACTACAGTTTTGTCCTCCATACCATGATTCCAAGCAAACTCATGCGCAAACTTTCGTAATTAGGTCTCTGATGGAGACTTTTTCAACTTTTCAACTTGTTTTTTGACGACCTGATGAAAGTCCGCAATCAGTAAGAATAGACAACAACACCTTCTCTACGCTAATGCTCAACACCAGTGCCCCGCAAGGCTGTGTACCCAACCCCTTGCACTCCTTGTGCACACAGAACTATGTGGCCAAATTCTACACCAACTACAAATACAACTTTGCGGACTGGGGGTTGGATCTCAAACAATAACGGGACGTCTTACAAATAGAATGCTTAACGGCATGGTCGTAAAAACAACAATCGCCCCATCAACATCAGCAAAGTAAAGGACCTAGTCATTGATTTCAGGTAGTGCGCCTGTTTTCACCAGTGGTTTTGTGATGGAGATAGTCGAGAACGTCAATACCTGGGAGTGATGATCACCAACAATCTGTACTGGCCCACTTATGTTGACAGTACTGTCAAAAAAGCACAACAACTCCTCTACTTCCTCGGGAGTCAAATAATATTTGGAACGTCAATGAAGACTTTTATAAATATTTATAGATGTACGATAGAAAGCATCCTACTAGGATGCACCACAGCGTGTTATGGTACCAGCTCTTCCCAAGACCGATATAAAGTACACAAAGTTGTGAACACAACTTAGTGTACCTCGTAAACGGATCGCCCATCAATTGACTTCCTGCTGTCTCAGGAAAGCAAATAACCGAATTAAAGACCAATGCCCCCCCCAACTCGGTTATGCTCCTTTCCAACTTCTTCCATCAGTAGGGAATGCAAACGTTCGCAGACATGCACGAAGAGGTCCAAGAACAGTTTCCTCACTGCTCTTGCCATATTTTTGAAAGTGCCATTTTAATGTTAGTGTTGATCATTCTATGCACCTACTCTATAGCTGTCTTACATGTAGTATATTTTTCGTTTATCTTGATGCACTCGTATTTTACGCTCTGCCTGTAAAACATGGTATACATCGCTTTTCACTGGACGTCGGTACACGTGACAATTATAAATCAAATCAAATCAAGTCCTTCTGTGTTGCAATTATATGTGGTATTTCCTCATTAAGACACAAATCAGCTCTTCTACTCTTCCACCAAAGTGCAGATCCCCAATTTTTTTCAAATACTATTCCATTTGCCAAGTTGGTACCCACAAACTGAACATCTCTCGGTAAATCTTAGCAATTCATTTTTGTGCGATCCTCCCTATTTGTCTTCTCATCTGGTTTCGTGTCATCCACGAAATTGGTGATGGTAAATTCCCTTCCAACATCCTTAGCTTCAGTATATATTAAAAATAATTGTGGCTCCAGCACACATCCATGTGGCACTCGACTCGTTATAGGTTGACATTCTGAAAAACTCCCTTTATTCCAACTCTTTAGTTAACCGTTACCTAGTCACGCTAACACACTACCTCTTATACCATGTACTCTTATCTTATTAAGTAGCCTTTTGGCGATAAATTATCAAATGCCTCTTAGAATACAAATATATAATACACATATGATTTATTTTATCCTGCGGATTACCAGCTCAATTAACTATTATAAATTTGTCAATTATGATCCCTCTCCTTGATGGCATGTAGACTCCAGTTAATGTTGGTACGTACCTTTCTGCTATTATATATGTTATAAATGATTCCAAAATGTTCCCAATGACACACATAAACCGATTTCATTTGTAACTCATCAAAATGAATGTTAAGCTTCACTGTTTCAGCATGTTGCCTCGATCAAAACCTGCGAAAATTTCTATAATTAAAGAGGAGAATGTGGGAGAAGCAGTGACATTGTACGCCCAATTTAAAGCCACAGCTCGAATTTCTAGAGACCTTGGTTCGAATCCCAAGACAGGAGTGGGTAAAGTACATCTCCGTTTGGAGTTTGAAGTGATAAACTAGCTTTTGGTTACGAGGTTCACCCTCTCACCCCAAATCAACTGGATTTTCCTTCAAAAATATTGTATGTAGTACTCAAATACAGAAAGCCGAATCCATGTGTCTTTGACTTTAAATTCACCGGAATGCAGTTGACTATAAGTTGCACTGTGAAGACATTCTGTTATATCAACAGTCAGTGCAATGTGAAAGATATGAATGGAGCTGAATGGACTTTCTAATGCAATGTCATGCGCTAGAAATACCTCCATATTACAGATTTATAAAGATGTCGCCACTTCTTCATCAGCGCCTCAGATTTGGACTCGATCTCAGGTACAATATCAGTGTGCCAATTTTTTAATTTAGGAGTCGTTCTTTTGTACTATAATCACACTACACACTCCACTTGGACTATCTACAAAATTTAGAAATGCATGACTTGCGTGAGATGTTAAATCAACCCTTATTGATGGATTTTGCTTAACTGCTTCACTGGTTGCTATTCAGAAAGGAACAATTACAGAAACCCGCTGCTGCAATTTTGTTCGTTTTGAACCTCGTTTGGGCATGCTGTGATTATGGGGAATGTAGTGGTAGATTTTAAAAAAGTTCTCTTCAAACCAGACCATTAAGGGTTAATCTTTAAGGGTTAATTGGACGTGACAATGAGCAATTGGAGACAAGTGGAAAATTAGAGGTTTCGTGCAAGGCAGTTGTTTCAATTATTGGGGAGCCACATGCTTCAGGCATCTGCAGGACGGTTTTCTTCACACTGCATCACCTGGGAATGTACTGAAAGCACCCAGAAGTGTACCAGTATCAGGGATTGAGCAGCACTTGTGGAATTTCACCTCAAACTGAGAATTTGACCGCTACATGGAATACTGTGTGCTCCAGGACAACCATGTCTGAACATGACAAAAGTCATTTAAGCTCAGAGATCCACCCATAGGTTTTCTTATTTTTCTAACATATCTAACACAGATCTTTTTTTAAAGCGTACATTCATTGTTTTTTATGTTTATTAGATGTATTATGTATATGTACTGCTCAATATAATGTCCTGCTCTATGTGTTAAATTAATGCCTAATATAATTATCACTGGTTAACATATATAGAAGCATAAGTAATTTGTGAAATAGAATCATTTAACTCGCAGAGTATTTCGTTGCGTCTCACCAAATCCCCAAGCATTCCATTTTGGTGTCGTCAGTAGGATTTAGTGCAATGTTCAAAATGTTTAAAAAGGAAGCATAACCTAAGAATTCGATCTTTACCCCATGATGAAACACTAATCGTGAGTGATTTGGATCACCAGTAAATTTCCTAGCCAAACAGGGGCGCTTCGCCAGTCATGTAAATTCCTCTTTAAGGAATGTTTTGCCAGAAACGCTGAACAATTTGGGGTTCTAAAAGACTGTTTAGTTGAAGCAGAAACAAAGTAATGGATAGATGTACGAAAAGTATTAATTGCTTTGAGATAAGAACATGCCACTCGAATGGAGGGTAAGTGAGGATCTCTAATCTTAAAGGCTGCCTTGGTGATGTCAGCGCAACAAAATGTGATGTTGATTGATGTGACTCAAACAACTCAGGACAGCAAAACTAAAGCAGATTCAAATTGCGTGTCAGTAAGCGACAGTGCAATATAAAAAGAAGACAAGGTGAAGGGAATAGTAGGTTGACCTATTGAAAATGTATCAGCTATTTACATCAAACTTGGATAATAATAATCAAATGAGGCATATGTCATTCATGGTCTCAGAATATGAGTGGTCTGAGGGGGAAAGGAATGATGGGATGGGCACCGAATAGGTAGCCTGTCCCTTAAGAACTAATAAGGCAAAACAACAGGGATGTACTCCTGTACTGAATTTTGATTCAGGACAAAAATATTTAATCGCAGCTTGACAGGACATGGGCAATAGACAGCAGCCCAGGGAATCGTTTGCATCACTTAAGACAGAGATAGATAAATTCTTGATTCTTAGGGGGATGAAAGATTACAGAGAGAAAGCTGGAGCATGGTTTTGAGAAACTTGTCAGCAATGATTTATCCATAGGGCAAATGGCTCGTATGTCTTCTGGTCTAATATGAATAATGCGGTTGTGTAATGAAGGAGCCACTAATGTTCAGACAATTCCAGTGGAAATCATATGAAGAGGCAGTTGAGTAAAGAACCTCAAATTAACAATATAATGCTGAAAACTCATGGTTACTCAACTCTGTCACAATACGTTCAGAGGGTGATTAGACATAATAGCAAGTAAGGATTCCGAAACGGACACTTTGTCCTGGGGAACAACACGGAAGCGTGTAACTAGAGTGTGGAAATGACTACACAAATTGGTATATGTATTATCTATTTTCAGGGGCCAGGTCAGGAAATATTCACATCAGGGATAAAAGTGGACAAATGAAGAATACACGTTCGCTCATGAGAAGTGCCATGTTAGTTTTATTGGTACTAGCTTAGAGTCCTCTGGTCGAAGATATGACATTGCTACTTGGAAGACATGGAAGCGTGGAAGACAAAAGTGAGTGTGATACAAATGGAATATGTCGGGAGAATGCTTTCAGGTAGTATCACGCTGATGTAAAACATAAATAGTTGAGACATCTAGTTATAAGTGCTGGGGTTAAAAGACAGAGGTTGCTGCAATGCGAACGAATACCTGTGTATACCCTGTGAAAGCGGTATTGTGCCCCCCCAGGACACGGTGCTCAGGAAAAGCACAAGTGATAGAAGTATAATTATATTGGAGGAGGCAGAACATGTGTTGTGAGTGAGTAATCCCATTGAGTCGGGATGGTGCTGGCACTCCAGAGTCTCCGTGAGGAACGTGACAAGTGGAACTCTTGGAGAACTGTGACTAAACATTCTGGTAGCAATATACTGGAGAGGCATTGGTAGGCAACGAGACACCGGCATTATCGAATGTTCGTGTTGAAATGGATAATGGAATAGACTCCTCTGGTGTAGTAAAATTCAAAACACACGTGAGAGAAATCAATTAACAGTGCAGCTGTGACTCGTATCTTCGATGACAAGGCAAGTAACCTTCAGAACGTAGCTGAATTCATTTCCCTCACTGTTCCATCTCTGTGTAGAGGGACAAAGCCAGTATACAATGTCACCCAGGGGTGGAATGCTTGTGGAAGTTCACGAAACCCACTGTGAAAATTGAAAAGTATTCACACAGAGATCCTCGGTCACTTACAAAGAATACATGCCTTCTCCTCAACTGAAATAAATACATAAACAAAGAGTTATCCAAAAGCATTATAAGTTCAAGACTTTGACAAGTTTTAAAATGACTGTTTAAAAAAAAATGACCAAGAAAGATGTTGCTAAAAGAATTGTTTGGCTTCTTCACAAAAGGTAGAGAAACCTTTTTGTAAGATATCCAATTTCAACTCCGAACTTGGAATGAAAAATCTTTCGCCTGCATATCTTCTTAGAAAATGTTTTCTTTAAGAACAACCAACTATGTCCGAGTTGCAATCAGTTCTGAGGGAGCGTAGCTGAACCGAAAACATTAACTCTGATTTCTATGCACAGGTGCCAGAACCGTAATGCTTTTCCAGCAATTTCAATTTTCATTTCTGATTTCCAGCATCTGCAGACTTTTTATTTTGCGTTTTATTTGGTCTAAGTGATGTTTTTGAGTGTTCCTTGAATTTCTTTTTGAATGTGATTTTAGAAGAAAGATTTAAAATATGTTGCAGAGAATAGAAACTTAAAATGCCAGTTTGAGATGATTAATTGATTTTTCTGACCTTTTTTTAAAAAAGGAAATAATCATTGTGTGCATTTATGAAATAAGGTCACCTGGTGATTTGGCTCCTCCCCTTCTGAGACTACCAGAGTTATCTCTTCATGCTGGCAGTTCTAAAGCTTATTAAGCATTTTGGGCTTCTTCAGGAGCCAGACTGGATTTTGCTTAGTTGTTGTTATTGGACAGGTTTTCAAGAACACAAATGCAGAGTTGGAAATCCTGTGAAGACAAATATTTTGACAACAGCCGAACGAGGAACTGATTACTTTCATTTGAATCTCCAAAATAAAAGTATGACTTGAAACCACCAAGCTTGGATGTACTTGTTTCTCAAATTGGGATTGACAAAAGCACTTGATACAAGTGGTTAGTTCAAGAATGCAGTCTTGAAACTCAGAAATTCAGGCGAATATTAAAGGACAAAAAGTTTAAATGTTTCAATTTTAATTTAAAAGATATAGTGGAAACATTCTAGGTGCTTTTAATTCGTACCAGGGAAGGTAAAAAATAGGATTAATTATAGTGAGGAATTAGGTGGCTGCTAAGGAAGCCTGTCAGCCCAACATCATCTGCATCAGCGCTCCCTTGCAGACAATGCTGACTGTCTTTCAGTCTCAGGGTGAGTCTAGAGGTGGCTGTCCAGCCCAATGCAGCTACCCCCAGCTTGAGGAAGGTGATGGTAACAGGTAGGTATCGGTGTGCTTTGGAGTGGCAGGGCCCTCCTTTCACTGTTTACAGCCGGCTTCCTCTTTCTTCTGATGGATGATCTAGAGGTTCTCGACGCCTTCCTGGGTGCTCCACCTCCAATTTAACGGTCCCAGGCGAATTTTCCTGAGCCGTCCGTAGTAATGCCATATTTTGCGAATGAAGATTTGATGGTATCACTGAAGCCATTCCTCTTTCCACCAGAGGTTTGCCTGCCCTTGGGAAGCTGGGAGTAGAGCACCTGCTTGGGAGTCTCATGTTGTTCTTGTGGACGGTGTGCACAGCCTATCGTCGCCAATGAAGAGTGGTCAGTATCGTAATGCTGGGGATGTTGGCTGGGGATATTAAATTCAAACAAATCCATCAATGATGTTTCCTTCTCCGATTCGAACTGAATGAGACAGGGTCAAGCAAAAAGACTTCTTTCCACGCACTGTGACGCACCACTACACTCAGAAATCGATGAATGCAGCGTCAAACAGCGGCTTCCTGCCTATCTGTGGAGTGTAAGATCTTCCATCGCTGGGAAAACCTTTCAATACATTAATGACATCCTCAGGAAAATGCAGGCTGGTTATCTTCCACTCATGAAACTTGCAACGGCATTTACGCATTCCACTAGTGAGAGAGTCATTGTGGATAAATGCATCATTGTAGACTTCAGCAGAGTGAAAGCTCAGCAAAGTGTAATCAACAGCGAGTGAATTAGTGATTGACTACCTTTGGAAATTTGATTCAAACTGGAAACTCAATTTGATATATATATATATATATATATATATATATATATATTCTATGTTAAATTTGTAGATTTAAAGTCAGACGAGGGAATTAAATAAAGCAGCCCAATTAAAGAATTTATCCGGCTGATTCTGGCTGTTCTTTTTAGTCACTTGAACTTTTTTTTCTCTCGGAAAGAAGTATTTGTTCTAGTGACGGAATGAAAGCATGCAAATGCAAAGAAGAAAAAATGGTACAGTGGCCTTAATAGTGAGAGGATTCGACTTCAGGATGCGGATGTCTTGCTGCTGTAGTAATGATACCGTTTTGATTTCCTTATCTGAGGAAGGGTGTCCTGGTTTAACGGCGCGGTTAACAATTTCTAGTACTGGAGAACTGACGTACGAATGGAGATTGGATGTCTTAGGAGGGTCGTGTCTTGCGTTTAGAAGAATTGGGGGACGTGGAGAAATCTCGTGGAAACCAATGAAAATCTAGCACGACTAGACAGGGTCGAGAATGATGTGCTGGAAAAGCAAAGCCGGTCAGGTAGCATCCGAGGAGCAAGAGAATCAACATTTCAGACATAAACCCTTCATCAAGAATGAGGCATGAAACGTCTATTCTCTTGCTTCTCAGGTGCTGCCGTACTTGCTGTGCTTTTCCAGCTCCACACTCTTGACTCAGATCTCCAGCATCTGTAGTCCTCACTTACTCCCTATGACTGGACAGGGTACATCCCGAAGGTTGTTTCAAATTACTGAGGAGCCCAGAAAGACCAACAAGTATATAGAGTGGGCCAGTTGGGACTGAGGTAAGGTAAATTTTGTCACACAGAGAGAGTGGTGAGTCTGTACAATTCTTTGCCACTGAAAGCGGTTGACACCAAAATGGTGAACATTTAGAAGAAGGAGCCTGAAATCGTTATTAGATCCAAAGTGATCAAAGGGCATGTGGTGAAAGAGGGAATAGGGTATTGAGTTAGATGAGCAGACGTAAGCATGTTTGGAGGCTCGGTGACTCAGTTGCTAACACTGCTGCCTCACCACACCAGGGACGTAAGTTTGATTCCAACCTCGGGTGATGGTACGGAGCTCACAAATTCTCCCCTTGTCTGCGTGGGATTTCTCTGGGTGCTCCGTCTTACTCTTACAGTATAAAGGGGCTAGATGGATTGGCCATTGTAAATTGCATATAGTGTCCAAAGCTGTGTGGCTTAGGTGGTCTGGCCATGGGGATGGGGTGGGCTTGGGTGCGATGCTCTTCGAAGAGGTATTGGGTGTGATTTGCCAAATGGCATACCTCTACACTTGGGATTCTTACAAAAAGAAAATAATAGTGGGCTCGATGTGAAGAATAATCTACTCCTGCTCTATTGTTTACATTTCTGGTTCAGTCATATTTGATCAGCTAACAAGGGCAGTGAAAGAAGACTGTGACTATTGTTTTGAAATGCAAATGGAATATCGGCGAATGCTCAATGTCAGAGTGATGGCAGGACTTTTGATAAATCAACTCGACCAAAGGTATAGCTGCTGCTCCGCTGGTCTGTGAACATTTGACATAGCTTCAACGACTTGTGCAGTTCTGGACAACGGTGTCATAGAGATAGCCAGATTTGTACGTATGTTTCTGAGTGGAGATGGGCATTAGGAATGAGCAAAATAGCTGTACTTGTTTGCAACGGTCACTTGATAGGAATAAATGCACAACACTAGTTGCCAACAATCGTTCCTGACTGGCTTGCATTGTGAAGTCAATTCTCATCATCCGCGTTCTGTACAAATCCTGAATAAGTAGTGACAAGAAACATGGAAATTAACTGCAAATAAGCTGGCTTTTAAAGTCATGCAACATTCCTTGGGCATTTCTAAATTGACACTTTCAGCAATGTCTGGAAGGCCCCTTATGTGAAGCTACGTGTCAAAAGAAGGATATCCTATCCCTTCAGTATATAAATATTTTTTGCAATCCATTTATTGACATTCGAATATTTTAATGAATAAGTTCAAAGCAAATCTCACTCCATTCTTCAATTCATGTCTAATTTTGCTCTGTGTCATAGCATATATAAATGCGTTAACGCAATAACTGAAACATATATCTGTTTTTTTTTCAAATCAAACGTGAAATTATGCAAAATGGATCCCGAAGAATAAGTAATATTCACAGCTCTTACACAGAGAATATTTGTAAAACATAACAGATATAATTGAATGAAACTGCCCCAGATGGCAAAGAGTAAAATAATGGACTTTTCCAGCTTCTTCATCTCTGGGTCACACTGAATCTCTCCATTGTTCTGAAGGTTGAGTCTCCTATGGGCTGTATTGGCCAAGGCAATATATCTCACGGTCAGCACGTTTAGTTGTAAAATTAGAATGAAAGAGAGACACTGACTTAAAATTTAACAGATCCAGTCATATGCAGCCCAAGCAGGTGATGTATGACATTTATCCCTTATGCGACACAGCCAGGGCACATTGTTAATACATACCTCGTTTCAAATTCAAAATATGTGAAAATGCTTTTCGTACAGCACAAAGTAGGCATTATTCCTATCACCCATGCTGCCACCTTCTTGGTGCAATATTTTACTTTAAGGTTCTGGCAGGATATAGCCGCAAGTTGATTAAAGGTAAAAGCAACAGTTAACCAGGCGGAGTTGTTAATAATTGCCATTTTTAATGCAGCACGGAAACTATACACTCGTGTGATAGAAAGGAAGTTGGATTGGAAATAACTCCCAGTAATCCTATTTAAAATCACAGCTGTGACCATGACCAAGTGATCTGTCACTGCAATTGACACCAAGAAGCTGGTGATGCATCCAAACAGACCACAGGCTCTTCGAGACAGGATTTCAATCATTGCTCGATTAGTTGTAAGTTGTAAATAATGAGTTTCAATCAGAACATTTGTGTTTCTGATCACCATCAAGTTTCCCATTTAACAGGATTTTTTTTAAAAAGAGAGAAGAATTGAGAAGAAAGTCATAATTGGGACATTATTCCTTCCATAAGGAACAATTGATTTTTGAATTAAACATTGACACATAGATTAACCAAATTAAGGATGCAACAAGGAAAAATATTTGGAAATCTTTTTTTTGATTAGATTAGATTACAGTGTGGAAACAGGCCGTTCGGCCCAACAAGTCCACACCGACCCGCCGAAGCGAAACCCACCCATACCCCTACATTTACCCCTTACCTAACACTACGGGCAATTTAGTATGGCCAATTCCCCTAACCTGCACATCTTTGGACTGTGGGAGGAAACCGGAGCACCCGGAGGAAACCCACGCAGACACGGGGAGAACGTGCAAACTCCACACAGTCAGTCGCCTGAGTCGGGAATTGAACCCGGGTCTCTGGCGCTGCGAGGCAGCAGTGCTAACCACTGTGCCACCGTGCCGCCCATCTTCGCGAACAGCAACAATACACACAGCTACAATTCACTACTACATTTAGTTGCGACCCATCCCAGAGCATGAATACCTTTAAAAATGAACTTAATAAATCACAAGCATATAAATACTGAAGTAAAATCCACTAACAACGAAACACAGAATGTATTGAAGGAGGTAGTGTGCAAAACATCAACGATAACTTGGCAATTAACAAAAACATGGATTATGTCTAATTTTGGATCAACACACGTGGTTTCAATGAAGTCTTGTACAGAGGAACCTCAACTATCTGAATTTCAATTGTCCAAATATTGTATTATCCGAAGGAGAGCTCAAGGTCCCGATAGAAACAACGCAGCAAAGAAGTGTTTAAACACTGATGGCATCTTTTGTTTACAATGATTAAAAATGATCATGTCTCAATGAAATGCAGCTGAGAACAGTACTGGACATCGATGGCAGCCAAGGAACAGTCTACAAATGATTGACCTCCTTCCTCTCTCTCTCCCCTCACTTTCCCTGGAGCTTTGCATAGGTGTGAACTCTGAACTCTTTCCCAGATATTCTCTGTGACATTGTCCTGTACAGGGCAGAGGTGGAACTTGCGAAACAGTTGCAGTAATAATTTGTGTGTGTGTTTGCGTGTGTGCACACACGCGAGTGTGCAAGCCCAGTATTTTGAGACTTACCCCCCACAAAGGCTACAGCAGTCGTACTGTGGCGTTCAGTCCAGCTGCCTCGGAGAGGAAGGGGAGCTGATGTGGATTGGGGAATAACGGGGACGGGGGTCACGGAGGCGGGGCAGCTGGGGCAGAGGCGTGGATAGGGTTCAGACAGCAGGTCAGGGAAGACGGGGAGGGGTCAGTTTTGGGGAGTGGACTGGTTTGGGTGGCGGGCGGGGGAGGGTTTGTGGTGGCGGGTGTGGTTGGGTTGGCGGGTTTGGG
>NC_057753.1:3482550-3493470 GCF_004010195.1 Chiloscyllium plagiosum
CAGGTGGGGGCGTTGGGGGCGGTGGGCGGGGATTGGCTTCATATGGAGTTGGGGCGGATGAGGTTGGGGACAGGCGTGGTTCGGGGCGGGGAGGGGATTGTGCACAGTGTGCTGCTTCCTCGTCTCCTGAGTGTGTAGCAGACTTAACAGAAAACTCTGAGCTCCAGAGGAGAGGCATTGAATTGATTAAACCGAGTAAACAATTATCCAAATGAAATAGTGCCCACCCATCTCACTCAGATAATTGAGGTTTCTCTGTAATTGCTTTCACTCTTGAAAAAGCTGGCATTGAACTTTTGCATATTATTTTGGAAACAAACTGGCCAGATGCAAATCACAAACTTCACGAAATTCATTCGTGATTCCTTCACTTTCCATCTTCCTCATTTCTGCGTCAACGTTTGCATTGAAGGCAAGCAGCATTGAGTGGCCAACACAGATTAGTAGAATTTCTTCCCGGTCAACATGCCAGGTGGTTACTTTAATGCTCTTTAGACCTTCCTGAACGCCACCTGGGCATTTAATTGGAACTTCACTCTGGCAGCAGTTTGCTAATTGAAAAATGCAGAGCAAATTAAGTTAAATCTCTCTCATTCAAGTTCGCCATATCCAGCTTTTTACTACAATCAGTGGTACCTGACCCAACCGCTTCTCATAAGAAACCTGAACTGAAGTCATATCCTTAATTTGTAAGCTTCCCTGATAAAAGTTCTCGGTCTAGCCAAGATCTTGCACAACTGTAAGGATTGGAGTCCAGAGCAAATATTGTTAGAGACTTGTTCTGCTGGCACTGAAGCAGTCACACCAGTTTCAATCTCCATTGGAATTGGGTGACTTTTCAACCAGATGTCTACTTTGATAGGTTGCAAATTGGATGTTGCTAACCAATTTAGCTGTTCCAAACGAGATGTCCGTGGACTTTCCAGGATGTGCATTCTCCTGGATACGGGGGTAGGAGTTCTCTTAGCCAATGTTGGACTAGTGGTACGCTTTTGCTGTCGTGAGTCTACATACAGGAAACAACTCGATTTGCTTGCTGGCCCAGAAACTGAAGAAAATTTTAACACCTTGGCCGAGGCTTGGCTTTGTTTTGGATTCTTCTGTGGGCTGACCCAGAGTTCCTCTGTTCAGGATATATTCTCAGTGAGTCAATGCAATCGCCTTCTCTCAAGTGGTCTTCCCGAAGTTCAGGCAGAGAGGCGAGGATATAGAGTTACATCGGGATAGCCCACATATCACATGCTTAAATTGCAGAATTTTCCAATGATAAAGCCAGTTGTAGTGCTTGTTTGACATCCAGTTGGGCTTTTGCCAATAGTTGCTTTTGCGTCATTACATCATTAATCCCATATACCAAATGGTCTCTCAGCCCTTTGGTCTGTCGAGTCTTAATCTCAAATCATCCCACTTTCCAGCATTATGCCTCAGCCTTAACTGTTATGAGGTAGTGAGGTTACCAACCTCAAATACAATTCCAAGTGATGTATTCCATACCTCCATCTGGGTGAGAAAAAATAATCTTCAATTCCCGGTCTCGACATCTGAATTCGTGCTAGGAAGTGTGCTCTTTGTTTGTAACCTTCAACTGAATGGAACAGCAACTTTCTACCAAAACTGTCCATATCCCTTCAAAATCATATACGACATATGAAGAACCCCCCCCCCCCTCGACTTTGTCGACTCCAAAGAATATTGTCCGAGCTTATTCAATGCGTCTTCATAGCTAAAGCAACCCATCTCAATAAGTGCTCATATCATACCTACGATTCAGTGGCTCAGTGGTTAGCACTGCTGCCTTCAATGTACTAGGTCTGATTCTACCCTGGGGATGATACCTCGTGTCTGCATGGGCTTCCTCCATCCGTCCAGAAATTGCAGTTTAGTTGGTTTGGCCATGCTAATTTGTCGGCAGTTTGCAGGGTACTTGGGTTTGCTACATCATCTTTGTGGTTACAGGGATAACGTGGGGTGGTGGGTTTGATGGGAGATTCTTTGGACGGTTGGTGTGGACACAATGGGCCGAACGGCCTATTTCCACAATGTAGGATTTCTATGATCTCTAACGTAACATATGCTGATTTTATGGAAATGTGGTCATGTGTTTTCTTAATACATTATGAGGTGACTCCATCGTGATCGCCATTTATTTTCACTTTACCTGACTATACACTTTGCATCTTATCTTGCTCACTTACCTTGGGATTTCCTGGGTAGAGCGGATATTAGAAAATTGAGTTAATCAACTGCACTTCGAAAACCGACACTCCATTTTGGCTTGCATATTTGTATATCACATCTTAAATAAGTTTAAACTACAGAGCAGTTCCTTTCCAATAAACGGCTCAATGCGAGAGATTCCAGACCAGTCAACTTTGTCTTTAGAACGTTGAACATAGCACAGTCAAGCACTGAACTGCCCTTTGATCTTCGATGTTTTGCAGACATTTCATTCTACTTTAAGATCACACTAACCTACATACCCACATTCTACTATCATCCTTGTGCCTATCCAGGAGTCGTTTAAATGTCTCTAATGTATCAGACTCTATTAACGCAGCTGGCAGTGCATTCCACTCATCCACCAATCTCTCTGTAAAAAAGCTACCTCTGACATCTACCCTTAACCTTCCACGAATCACCTTAAATTTATGCCCCCTTCTAATAATCATTTCCGCACTGGGAAAAGAGTCTCTGGCTATCTATCCTATCTAAGCTTCACATCATCTTACCCACGTCACCTCGTATCTCTCGTTCCTCCAATAAGAAAAGCCGCCGTTCTCTCAATCTTCCTTTCTACGACATGCTGTCCAGTCCAGACAGCGTTCGGCTTAATATCTCCTGCATCTTTTCTCTAGCTTCCACATCACTCCAACAATAAAGTGATCAGGCCTGAACATCATATAGCAAGTGTGGTCTAACTGGGGCTTTACAGAGCCACAGAACAATCTCGCAGTTCTTAAAATCAATCCGTCTGCTAATGAAAGCCAACACTTTCTGCCTTATTAACAAATCCATCAACTTGGGTGACAACTTTGAAGGATCAATGGACGTGGACCCCAAATCCCTCTGTGCCTCCAAACTGCTAAATATCCTGCCGTTAACCCTGTAATCTGCATTCAAATTCGACATTCCAAAATGAATCTCTTTATACTTTTCCAATATTGAATTCCATTTGCCACTTCTCAGCCCAGCTCTGTATCGTATTAACATCTCATTGCAACCTACATTATCCATAACTCCAGCAAACTCTGTCTCGTCGACAAACAAACTAACTTACACTTCCAGTTCTTCATCTAAGTTATTTATAAAAATCAAAAAGAGCCGATGTCCCAGAACAGATCCCTGCGCATCATATCTGGTCACCGAGTTCGAGAATGGATAGTTTCCATTTACTACTGCCATCTGTCTTCTATAAGCCAGCCAATTCTGTATTCGGACAGTCAAATCGCCTTGTATCACATGCCTCCCAAATTTTTGAACGAGCTGACCGAGGGGAAACTAACCGAAAGCCTTGCTAAAATCCATGTACACCACATCCACTGCTCTACCTTCATCAACATGTTTTGTTACAACTTCAAAGAATTCAGTAAGGCCACTGAGGCATCACATGCCCCTCACAAATCCATGCTCACTATGTGTAATCAAACTATGCATTTCCAAATAACCATATCTGTCTTTCAGAATTCTCTCCAATAATTTATGCATGCCTCGTCTGTAATTCTAAGGATTATCCAAATTCCCTTTCTTGAACAAGGACATCTCATTTGCCTCCCTCCAATCATCAGGTCCTAGTTTACGGGACAGCGAGGATGCAAAGATCTTCGCCAAAGCGACAGCTGTCTTTACCCTCGCTCCCTGTAGTGAAAGTGGGTAGATCCCGCCTGACCTCGGGGACTTATCTATGATCATGTTTATCAAAATTTCTAGAGCACCCTCCTTCTTAATATCAACATGTTCAGACTTTCATACATTTCAACCGTTTTCCAAGCCAAAACCCTTGAGAAGTTTCTGACTAGAATGAAAGAGTTGGTTTTAGTCTTGATGGGCAAATAAGATAATCTCCTGACATGTGCACTAAGTCTAAGATAGCCTTACCCCATTGCGAATTCCATGCAGGTTCTCATTTTTAGAGGAGGAAGTGAGTTTGTTCACATAAACAAGTATCATAAATGTCTGGTCTTCGCTGGGAACGTGTTTGCGTGTCAGCAGATTTGCCGAGGACCAATTAGGTCTCCCATCTTCCCAGCATGAAAGCTGTAATTGATTCTTGTCTTTTTCCCAATTAACGTCCCACTGCAATAGAATCTTACAATCTTTGCTAATTCACTGAGATCACTCACAAACCAATTGTTTTTCCCTGCACTCTTATCACACTGTGATTTGTGTCAGTACTCCACTGCTTGGCACAGTGCAGGTCGGCCATTTGATGTGCGGAATTTCTGCTCTCCCCCTTCCCTCTTACTCTGGAGAACCCAATGTTTGTAGGAACCGTTACTGGAAGTATTTCCCCTTCTGCTCTGAATTCCCACTTTGGAAAGAAAATGGCCCAGATAAACACATTTGTTTAGTATCATGAGTGATTTACAATCGAATAAAGGGTCACAAAGAATTCAACACTATTCTGAAAGCGTGGCGAGAAAGTAATCTAAAGAAGAATATTTTAAAACAAAAACAAACTATGAGGGCGTCCGTAAACATATGAAAAGGAAGAGAATATCTGATGTAAACATTAGCTTTTTACAGTGAGGGGAAAATATTTTTGGAAGTTCTTTTGTGTTAAAGAACCACACTGATTTGAATTTGAATGCCAGATTGTAATCATGATTATATCCCCTTGATTGCAATTAATGTGACACAGTCTATATAGGACCTGATGGCACAAAAACGAAAAGAACAAAGAACAGTGCAGCACAGGACAGGCCATTCGGCCCTCCAAATTTTCCCCTTCCATATAAAAACTGTCTTCACTTACAGGATTCCTATTCATTTATACCCTTCCTATTCATGAATTAATTCAGGCGATTCTTGGACGTCGCCATTGTGTCTCCTTCCACCACTTCGTCTGCCAGAGTATTCTCAGCGCTCAACACCCTTTTTGTCAACAACTTTCATTCCCAATTTCTACTTGAAAAAAAAAACGCCGCACCCAGCATCTTTGTCCCTTCGTAATTGACCCCTCCACCCTAGGTAAAAGATTCATGCTTTTCAATCTACCCATGTCATTAAATTTTTTTGATATTCTGTCAGGTCATCTCTCAATCCCATACATTCAAGTGAAAACAAATCCAGTGTATCCGAACCTTTCTTCATAGCGAATATCTTCCATACCAGTCGAAATGCTGGAAAACATTTTCCCCAATTTCTGCAAAGCATCCACATCTTTGTGGTAGTGTGAGGACCATAGCTGTATTTAATACTGTCATGTGGCCTAAGTAACTTTCCATAAAGGTGCAGTATATCTTCACACTCAATGCACGTTCCAATGGAGTCAAGCATGTCATAGGCCATTTTTACTATGTTAAATATCTGCGCTTCAAACATCAGTGATCTTTAGACTTTCATACCCACATCCTTGCACTTATCAATAGTCGTAAACAAGTATTGTGCATTCACTGTATAATTTTGACCTGCACTTGATCTTCCAAAATGCATCGCCTCACATTTGTCTTTTTGTGTACAAGGTGGGACACCTTAAATCATTACAAGAAGGAAGTACAGACACTAAATTTTCTGATTGTTTTAATGTGTAAATCGGAAATTCCCGGAGTAATTCAGCAGGTTTTGAACAAAATGAATTTAAATTAGATTACTTACAGTGTGGAAACAGGCCCTTCGGCCCAACAAGTTCACACCTACCCTCCGAAGAGCAACTCACCCAGACCTATTCCCCTACGTCTAACACTACAGGCAATTTAGCATGTCGAAATCACCAAACCTGCATATTTTTGGACTGTAGGAGGAAACCGGAACCCTCGGAGGAAGCCCACGCAGACACGAGGAGAATGTGCAAACTCCACACAGACGGTTACCTGAGGTGAGAATTGACCCCGGGTCTTTGGCACTGTGAGGCAGCAGTGCTAACCACTGAGCCACCGTGCCTCCCTTTAGTCACCGAGGACCGAATGAAACACAAAGAAAAGAGATGAAGAACTGAACCTATCCGAGAAACCAACTTAGTAATGTTGTTCGAAACGCCTGCAACAGTCCCCTTGGCAAAAAGGTCAAATCAGACGCAGGCTCATAGAGGAGAGAGAGATGGCAGATTGTTTTAGCATGGAACCTCCATTAACTGTAGCGGTTTATTTGGATTTCTCAGCTTAAACTGACCAGCATCTCTGAACAGCCAGATTGCTAAAACCAAAAAAAAAACACTAAAGCTCCCCTTTCATTGTTCAAGTGCTTTTTTTAAATGTTGAAAACGTCTTCAAGTAGATAAAATTTATGACTCTTCCGAAAACAAAATCAGAGACAACATTATCTTTTTAAAGGAGTGGCATCGTTACAACACCCCCCCCCAAAAAAAACCCATGAACTATTAATATCCAAAGGTTGTTTCATGTTAAAACAAGTTAATCTGACACTGATAGTACACCAAAACACTCATATGCATTGCATTGACTATAAACCTGCAAACATGCAATACTTCCATTTCCACTGAATGCTTCAATTTCTCACCCAAGTCTCAACAATTCGTCAGAGATCATGTTTTCTCGTCCTGCCGCATGCACAATTTACAAAGTGAATAGCTGTTACAACATGCTCCATCTAAACAGTTTGGAATTTTGTCAAGTTTCTCCACAAACTATGGTCAGTTGTATATGATTGTCCTACCTACCTTACTTGTAACACATACATTGAAATGTTGCAACGTCTATAGCAAACTCAAAGGATCCTTCTCAACTTTTGAAAATTTCTGGTGATGAATTTTGAATCTCCTGGAGAAATACTCGGCAGCTCTTTCTATCTTCTCGTTTTCCAGTAAGAGCACAACACCAACAACCACATTGCTCACAATGATAGACACCATGAATGGCTTTGCGTAATTTAGTGTGACTAATACTGTGGCAGGGGTTTACACACCGTTCAGGCTGTCAAATGCCTTCTGACATTCCGCAGTGCACTGAAAACTTTTGACTTTCTTTAATAATTCAATGAGTGGAGCAGCCACAGTGCTGATGTTTGGTACGAATTCCTGATAACATCCACTCAAACCGAGGGTTCGTAATACTACTCGTTTTGTTGATGGTATGGAAAACTCTGCAATTACCTTTTGTTTAACTTTCTGAGGTGCAGTTTGTCCATGTCCATTAAAATGGCCAAGGATTGTGACTTGGACATTGGCAAATACCCGTTTCGCCGCATCTATCACCAAGCCTGCTCCCTGAAGTCAACCAACCAATCTGGATAAATGTCGCAAATGTTCCTTCGACGTGTGACTAGAACTTACCAGGTCATATACGTCGATGACATAATTGGTGGTCCGACAACGAACTTATTGATTAGCCTTTGAAATGTGGCTAGCACATGACTTTGAACTGATATTGGCCATTTGGTGTTATGGCGACAAAGCCGTCTTTATTCTTATGGGCAGAGGTACATGGGGTATCCTCTGAGCAAGTCCAACTTAGAAATACAAGTCGCTTGTTCCACCTTTTCAACACAACGTGCGATCGAATGTACGTCGGTTTTTGTAACTGCGTTGACTTTGCAATAGTCCATACCTAACCTTTTCCTACCATGTGGATTTGGCAGCATTAGTATGGATAAGATACTGTCACTGTGACTCCCTTCGATAATGTTGTCTTGGAGCACGTATTCAAACTCTTTTTAAACGTTGCAATCTCGATTGGTTATCCATATAAGGAAGTTGCTTAATCTGAACAGTATCTCGTATACTGTATCTCGTATGCATCATGCATTAATAGGTTCGTACGTTCTAGCCTATTTCCACGTATACCCTCATGCAATAACACTTCAGATGATTTCGATTTTCCTCTGTAAGGTAAATCGACAATTTATTGCAATTTTTGGCAGCTTCCTCATTGTCCAGTTTAATTTGAGTAATGTCTAACTCAGAATCCTCTGAACTTGGTTCGTTATTTTTTGTTGTATGCAGTAACACGTTCTCCTCTTGCGTTCTTTGCAGTTCAAAATCCTTTTTGAGCATATTCTCATGACACACTCTGTGAAATTTCTTTCTGTTTTGAGTCTTTATCAAACAGTGCACCTCACTTAATTTCCTTTCGACTTGATAAGGTCAGCAAAACTTACTTTTGAAGGTTCACCTATCTATGGAAATAACAGTAACAGCTCATCGCTGATAGCAAAATTACGAGTTTTTGATTTCTTGTCTGCTTCCTGTTTCATTGTACGCAATTATACTTTTAAATGCGGTCTGGCCAAGTCCCGCGCTCTATTTAATCGTTCTTTTAAATCTAACACATATGTGGTCTCTGAATTCCGATTTCCAATTTTTCCTTAATCTTTTTTGTGGTCTTCTCACTTCATGCCCAAAATTAATTCGAATAAGGTGATTTTGGTCGATTCATTTGGCGCATCATTGATCACAGCAGGCACAAAAGGAATTCCCTTATCCCCATCATCTTGATAGTCTTGACCATGCGCCTTCAACATTGTCTGAAGATGCCACTTTTCTAGCGCTCCTTGTTACTCTGGATGGTATGTCGTATATTTGAATTGTTTCATTGCTAAGCTGTCCATAACACCCTTGAATAACTTTGATGTAAAGTTTGCCCGTTGATCTGACTGTACCTCTATGGGTAATGCATATCCAGTGAGAAATTTGAGGACTTCCACAGGAGTACTTTTAGCTGTGACATTGTGTAATGGAATGACATCCCGAAATCCAGTGTACACATTCATTATTTTTCACAAACTGATTCCCACTTACTTTACCCACAATTAAGTATGACTTTCATATATGGATCCTAAAATGCAGAAATATGTATTAAAGGTGTGGTTTCTATTACTATCTGTGCTTTTCCAATTTACTGACATGTACGACATGTCTGGCAAAATTCAACCACAGTACATCCTTGTGCAGTCCATCCCAATAAAACGTGTTTGTGGACGATAGCCTGAGTTTTCTGTACCACAAAACGACCACTCCCCACCCACACCGTGAGTAGTCCATGTACAACCCGCAACACTGCATTTTGTTCACACATAGGCAATATGAATTGATGAATTTCTGCTCATTTTTCATCTCCTTGAATACGTGATAGTTCCTTTCACCTCATCAAGGTGTCATTTTTAAAGTATGAGCATTCAGGGTAGCATTCAGAGTCTTCCTTCATGTATGTTTTTTGATGCAATTTGCTTTAATTTTCATCTTTTTGCTGTAACTCAGTTGATTTAACTAAAGATTTCTACTTTGCCAGCCATTTGTTCCTGTTCTATATAAACCATTTTATCAAGCAGCGTCCCTGCTAATTCCACTTCAGCTTTCCGACTTATGCTCTTCTATCTCTCTTCTTTCAACCGGTGACTTTTGGCCTCGTTACCATATGCCCAAGAAAAATCCCAGGATATCCTTATTTTAATAGTTTCTACCATCTTTTTCATCACTGGTGTCAGCACTCCTACCTGTGAAATAGCTACATCATTAGCAAGGACAAATTGTTTTCGTGAAGCTGCGGGTTTGTCCAGTAACCCTAGCACGACTTCTCTACTCTTCATTGGACACTCTAACCTTATTTTACATAATTGAGCACGTCTTGACTCACTAGGTACTTCCATCACTAGCACCTTTTCTGGTAATATTCCTTCAGAGAGACATAATTCCTCATCGTTCAACATCAAAGATTTAGAGGATCGCTTGTCACTTAAAATGTCACCTCTTTACCTGCTGCTCCTGGCCTATGAGAGTAAACTTTACCTTCGCAGTTATATTGTTGAAAAAGATCTGGCACTTCCTTTTTAACTAACTTCAGACAAGGTATCACATTCTGATGCAGCTTTCTAGACTCCACTGTGCTATCCATTAACACGCAAACAAAGTTCACTGGTTTATTCTGATTTCCTACATCTGCTTCCTTTCCTTTTCACCCTGTGCTAAGTTATCCTAATGATCTTCATCGAGATTTACCCTTCCTTTACCATGTGAGGACTTCTCTTACCCCAATGTCAATCCTACACGGATTGAACCTGATGTTGCAAGTCAAATTTTGATTTATGAGCCAGCACGTAATCATCAGCTATTTGAACTGCAAACTTACTTTTTGATCTCTGTGCTCTTCCACATGAGTTCTCAGTACCTCAGGAAGTGAATGTTTGAACTCCTCCAAAATAAGCGTTACTGATTTTAATGCTTTTATGCACCTATCAAAGCTACTTTGTTTGATCCTTTCAAACTCAATGTATATTTGACCAACGATCCTCCTTAGATTCCTGAACCGTTGTATGTATATGGCACAGGCGCGTATGCACTTGAAATGTTCGCTTCACCTTCTCATAGGCCATCGACCTCTCCCCTGATAGTGATGCGAATACCTCACGAGCTGTACTGATGGGCTTTGTTTGTATCAACAAAACTTTCATGGTCACTGGCCACTGCATTTACTTTGTCAGCTTTTGTCTGCATTTGTTTTGTCAGGCTTCCACGTCATTTTCATCAGATTTTGGTAATGTTTGAATAAATTTAAGCAAATTCTCACCACCCCATTGGCTGGCATAATTTTAGAACATAGAACATAGAAGAATACAGCGCAGTACAGGCCCTTCGGCCCTCGATGTTGCGCCGATCCAAGCCCACCTAACCTACACTAGCCCACTATCCTCCATATGCCTATCCAATGCCCGCTTAAATGCCCATAATGAGGGAGAGTCCACCACTGCTACTGGCAGGGCATTCCATGAACTCACGACTCGTTGAGTAAAGAACCTACCCCTAACATCTCT
>NC_057753.1:3493602-3531430 GCF_004010195.1 Chiloscyllium plagiosum
CCTCTACTAATAAAAGCCAGTACGCCATATGCCTTCCTCACTGCACTATTTACCTGGGTGGCAACTTTCAAAGATTTGTGTACATGGACACCAAGATCCCTCTGCTCATCCACACTACCAAGTATCCGACGGTTAGCCCAGTACCCCATCTTTTTGTTACTCTTACCAAAGTGAATCACCTCACACTTAGCTACATTGAACTCCATTTGCCACCAATTTTGTTCATCCTCACTCTCTTCTTCACTAAGCTTACCTTCAGCCTTCATCTAGATCCTTTTAAACTAACTTTCGTGTCTCAGTGCCAATTTCCGAAGTCAAACTCTATCTCTTCCTGCCTTTCCTATCGCTCCTTCTCTCTATTCTCTCTTTCTTTCTTTTGGTCTGTGAAAGCGATTCGTTCGTTTTCTCGTTCCTGTGCTATAGCATTCCTCTTCTTTTCTTATTGTTCAGCTGAAAACTTTCTCCCCATTTCTTTATCTCCTAACGTGGAACTTTTTTCCTTTTCTTCATCTTCTACCTCCTGCTGCCTCACTTGAAATTGAAACATTTCTAATTCCGCTGCAGTTGGTCATTTATCTGATAGACTCAAGGACTTAACTAACGGCATTTCAATTTCAGCGTTCTGCCTGTCTCTGGTTAAATCCAATTCTAACCCGCTTGCTAAGTCCAAAGATTTCTGTCTTTCGAAACTTCATTGGCAAATTTGTGAAGCATTTTCAAATCCTAGAACCTCTTTAGCAATGTTTTGAGCCATTTCCAAAAATTCCAATGGTCTTTCAAGCACATTTAAATGTTGAAATATTTCGGTAATGGCCACAACAATTTTCGGTGTCATTGCAAATTTCGGTTCCAGCCTGATCGCCAATTCCAGCAGTTTTGTCTAGTTGACATTTTGTAAAACCCCCAAACTCACTTCTTCTGCCCCACTCTTAGTGATGAAAAGAGCCATTGCTATCCCAAGCCATGTTTAAACGAACGGAAATCAACATCAAGGACAAAGGACACTAACACCTATCACTCGCTGCCTTTCAGTCCAGCAACGCTAATACCAAATTTGAACTCCCGAAAAAGTCCAGGACCAGCCCTCAGTCTGTTTTGGACCAGGACGGACCCCCTCAAAACATTTGAAGAAGACGTCCCTGACCATATATTTTCTAATTTTGTTTTCGTAGGTGCATAGTGGATATTCCAGGAGTGATGCAGCTGGCAAAAACCCCTCAATTTTAAACAAAACAGAATTTAATTACCTAAGTAAACCCAAACAAAAGGGAACAGGATACAAAATAACTTAACCTACCCAAAAAAAAAAACGTTTAAACGCTATTCCAAATTCCTGCAACAGTCCCATAAAGTGCCACTCGGCAGATAGGTAAAATCACAGCCAGGTTCTTACAGGAGAGATAGGTGACAGAGAGGTTGAGCATCGGATTTCCTTTCAATGTAGCTGATTCTTCAGATTTCTCTGTCTAAACTGACCAATCACTCTCAACGTCCAGACTACTAACGTCAATTCAAACCAGAGAAAAGCTGAGCTGGTCGAACTGGCCACTTCCCTTTCATTATACAACTGTTTTGTTTTGGACTTAAAAGCTTCGTCAATTATATAAACCCAGGCATCTCGGAAATGATGGCTTTATGAACCTTCTGAAAAGAAAAGAACAACATAACCTTCTTGAAGGAGCAGCATTACTATGGTATTGATTAAACTCCATCTACCATTTTTCTGTCCATGCCTCTAAATAATCTGTATCCTGCTGTAACCTCTTATAATTCTCTTCACTATCCACAATTCCTCCAATCCTTGTATCATCCACAAACTTATTAATTCGTCCAACAACGTTTTCCTCTAAATCATTTATGTAGACCACGAACAACAGGTGTCCTAGCACTGATTCCTGTCGAACACGGTTCATCACGACTTTCCATTCTGAAAAAACATGCATCCACCGCTACCCTGTGTCTTCTACGACTAAATCAGCTTTGCATCCATCTTGCCAACTCACCCGTGACTTCAATTGTCGTACCAGTCTTACATGAGGGACCTTTGCAGAAGACCTTGTAAACAACATCAATCATTTTTCCATCAGCAAACATCATTGTCACTTCCTGAAAAAAAACTCCACAAGTTTGTGATGCACGATCTCCCCCGCAGATAATATCGTACTGTCTCTCACTAATAGTTCATTCGCTTCTTCATGTGTGAAAATCATGTCTGATCCATCAATTTCCATACGATCGACATGAGACTCACAGGGCTGATATTTCCTGGATTATTCCTTCTATCCTTCTTAATCAATGTGAATTCATTGACTGTTCTTCAGTCCTCTGCGACAATATCTGCGGCCAAAGAGGATTCAAATTGTCTATCAATGCTCCAGCAACGTGTTATTTTGACTCCCTCAATATTCTTGGATAGATTCCATCAGGACCCGGGATCTACCTAGCTAATTGTTTTGTTTTAAGATGCAGAACCCCTCTTCCTTATTAAGAGCAACGTGGCTTAGAAATTCGGAACTCTCTTCCCTGCGACCATCCTGCACCAGTTTCTCCTCTTTCATGAACACCGAGACAACATGTTCATTTAGGACCTCACCTACCTCTCTGGCTCCACACGTATTTTCACTCCTTTGTTTTTGAGTGGGCCAACCCTTCCCCGGCTATGCTGTTGCTTTTTTTTAAATGTCTAACAGGTTTTGTGATTCTGCTTAATCCTGTTTGATAACGACTTTCAAGACCCTGTTAGCCTTTCTAGTTGCTTCTTTTAGTTCTTTCTGACTTTTCTTACGTAATTGATTTGTTTCATCTGTTCCCATTCTCTTATACCTTATGTTTGCTTCCTTTTTCTTTTTGACCAAGGTCATAACATTCCTCGTCATCGAAGGTTCATGGAACTTGCATAACTATTCTTCATTCTTGCAGGAATGTGCCGCTCCTGGAATCTTATTTGCTGGCGTTTGAATTCCTCCAACATATCTGACGTGGATTGGTTCTCAAACAACCGCTGACAATTAACATTTCCCAGCTCCTGCCTAACATTGTAATTCATCTTCCCTAATTTTAACATCTTCATCCGATGACTGCAGTTTTATGCACCTACGAAGATCTTAAAACTCACAATATTATGTTCACACCGCAAGAAATTCTCCCCCATGGAAGATTCACTCACCTGGCCCGGGTTATTTCCCAAAAACCAGATCAGCATAACCCTTATTTGGTTGGACGGTTTACATGCTGTGCCAGGAAACTCTCGTGAACGGTCCTAACAAATTCTGCCCCATCCAAGCCCCGAGTACGAAGTGAGTCCCAGCCACAACAGGGGAAGTTTATATCATGCTCGACAACAAATATGCTGTTTTGGCTTCTTTTCAAAATCTATCTATATAGTCTCTCCTCTGTCACCTACTGACTGTTAGGAGGCCCAACATTGTGATTTGACCTTTCCTATTCACGAGTTCTACTCATATTGCCTCACTGCACACGTCCTTTGATACATATTCCATCAGTACGGCCTTGAGATGCTCCTTTACCAGTTATGCAACTCCCCCACCCCTTTGACACAGCCTTATTTCCCATTTGAAACGTCTATCGACATACCAAATCCGATTGAAACTAGTGATCTGGATTAACTCGCACTGAACATATTTGTGAAAATGTTGCTCTAAGCTGACAACACCCATTTGCATTCAACTAGAATTGCCATACTGAAAACAATTGTACTAAAGTGAATGGACAGTGTCAGAAGAGCATGGAATCATGGTGCCCGTGAGCCGTGATCATATGGATTGACTAATAATCAATGCTGAGAGCTTGCCAATATTGGCTGCAGTTGCCTTTCGGCCCAGTACATCTCTCAGCAAATATGCAATGTGCCAAGTTGTAGTAGTGCTTAATATCAAAATGGTATCTTCGAAATAGATCATTAAAAGCTAAATAGGGGTATCAATAAGCAGTTGCTGAAGAATGAACATGTATACGTGATACTGGACTGTTTTGCATGAAGATGGCCTTGACCTGTTTTGCTACGATACTTGGAATCATTTCTGACCACAAAGCACATATGAATGATTGGACTTTGATTAGACTTAACATTCAGGCTGATTTTGTGACTACTATCATGGAAATTACTGCAGAGCTCTATTGCAATGGTGATGAGGTCCTCGACTTGTGAGAAGGCATGGCACATGCTTGCTTGACTATATCCAATTAGTTCAAGCTAAGCATTTTATAAAGCCAATGAGTATTTTTATTTTAATTGTAAATGAAATATTTAAGCTAATAAATTTGTATTGCATTCGAGCACACTAACCTGCTTGTATTTATTTGATCAAACATTCTTTTCGGGCACTTCACGAAGGCCTGATGTTACTTTGTCATTTGCGATCAGGGTCTGAACAAAACGTTTAAGGAGGAAGTATTCGGTATCCAGGGCTAGGTTTGGAGTTCTAATGAACTGGTTGAAAGAATTAGGGCACCGCAATTTTGGGATAAGGATTTGGAGGAAATCCCCAAAAGACTACTTCTCGGGAGTAAAGGACAGTTGCAAGGACAGTCCCTTCCCCAAATGGACCGAAAGAATTGCCCAAATGCGGTGCATTCAGCTGACGAGCGTCGGCGATGGGCCTCGAACCCAAGTCCCCCAAACATTATGTGTGTCTCCAGATTAACAAGCTGTCGCTTCTCTTTATGACATTACCTCCCCAAACTATCAATGCGTGGATGCCTCAGTATTCTTGAGGAGGTATTGAATCTTGGAATATTGAAGATTTTTTGAAAAATTACTGCATGAGGACAGTATGTATCGCTCATCCACAATTGTCCATAAAGCAGTTGAGAGCCGCTTGACTCTTAGGCCAGACCAGTTCAGGATAGTCATTTCTTTCGCTTAAATGAACAAAATGGATTTTGTTTTATCGAACAATTTACAATGGATTCGTAGAAAAACAAGTTGAATTCAAATTACATCATGCATCGTGGATTTCTTGCATTATCTCGAACTTTACCTGGGTCTCTGGATTACCAGTCCAGTGGCAATAGCACAAGGAAATCGACTTCCCTTATGACATTGTGATTTGGAAACTGGAAGGTGTGAATGAAGTTTTGTTCAAACAGTGAAGCCGAACAGAGCCTTGTCCATTCTGGCAGTCTGCTGTCTCAATGGGTTAGAGAACTGTGTGAACTTGCTTACGTACATTCCATAAGTGAATGACGACTGTGTGTGAACGTTCAGCGGGGTGTACATCTTCCTTTTACTCTAACCACGTGGAATCCGCTTACATCATTTGTTACATTGTCAGGACAATGTGAAATATCCTTGTAAAGCCTTCCTTCATGAGCCTTGTCATTGCTCAGCCCCACACATCTACCACATTTTCTCACTCTGCTGGACTGCGCTAAACTCCGTAACAATATTGTACTGCGACGATTTTATCAATAGTTTTGATTAGTTACATATTTCACTGTGCGAAACTGATAATTCAGTCTGTTGTTACTTGGTTAAGTGTTGAATTTAAGTTGAAATGCCAGCTATCTGCCATTGTATGTGAAAGCAAATATAGACGGCTTGAAATATCACTTTTTGTAAATTAATGGTCGGTTTAGAAGACAATTATCAACAGCAAACATGAAATGGTATTTCAGGACTGTATGTTAATATGGAATGCTAATCTTCACATTGCTAAACATCTTATTGTTTTCGATTCACTTACCAACTTGTGTCAGCAGCATGGAAGTCGGACATAATTACATTGACACCAGAATTATCCATCTTTTATTACCAGTAGAGTACGTGGTGATCAAGTGTTGTGGTGTGGTATTATTCCACAGCGAATCCTAACGTTCAGTTCCAATGAAGTTTGCCTGATATTAGCGTTTAAATATGAAACTCACTGTTGTGCAACTTGGTTAATTCAGTTCTCTCCAGGCAAATGAAGAGGTCAGAGAGAGGTCGTGTGCCTGATGGAATGGATTTAGGGCTGCTGATGTATTGCATAATCAGCCAGATTTACCTTGGAAGGCAGAAATAACTGTGTGCACATTAAGGGACATAGAAAAATGAGATTTTGCAGAAGGCACAAGAAAGGCTGTGCTGAACTCACAAATAATTCGAACTTGGCGGGCTTTCAGAAGATTTATTTTTCCCTGATAATTCATTCTGATGCTACTTGGTTAAGTGTTGAATTTAAGTTGAAATGCCAGCTATCTGCCTGCTATGAATTTCTGGCCAAATTAGACAGCCTTATACGGAGAAAGAGGTTGAGCTGAATAACAGTTTGGCGGCACCTAGCGGCGTATGTCAATGAGTATAAACGATTGGAAGTTTTCAGCTAATGCGCCTGCAGTGTCAACACCTTAAAAGTTTTAATAGCAATCTCCACGGATGTTTTAACCCGTTCTTTAACACGTCCCTGAATTTATTCTGGGTCCCCGCATAAATAAATGGGTTGATGCAGGAACTCAGAAACTGAAGCATATACCCAGTTTCCTCCAGGATAAAGGATGACTTACTATAGTCAGAAGCTGAGTAATAAGCAACTTTCGCAATTCGGACATAGAGCACAGTTACAAAAAATACCGAATACAGCAGAAGAAAACTGCCTGAAATGCCAAAGAGTAAGATAATAGATTTTTTCCTTTTCTCCATCTCTGGATCAGTCTGATCCTCTCCATTGCTCAGGATTCGGAGTCTCCTGCGGGCTCGATTGGCCGCTAAAATGTGCCTTACTGTCAGAGCATTGAGCAGTAAAATCAGAACGAATGGGAGGCAGGGGGCAAGAATGGAACGAATCAAATCATATGCAGCCCAAGCCTGTGAGGTACTAAATGCAAATATTGTAACACAGAACCAGGGTACATTATTAATTGTATACAACGGTTCAAATATAAAATATAAAAATGCATTTTTAAAACAACTCAGCGTGCAGACGCCCCCTATAACCCACTTCGCTGTTAGTTCTGTACAGTATTTTACTTTTAGCTTCTGGCAACAAATGGCCACAAAGCGATCAAAGGTGAAAGCGACCGTTAACCAGGCAGAAATATCTATTACTGAATAAATAAGGACAACACGGAGACTGCATATTGGTGTGATGAATAAGAAACTAAATGGGAGATAAATGCCAGCAGTCCGGTTTATAATCACGTTAACAATAATGACCAAGAGATCTGCTAGCGCCATGGATACCACGTAGGAAATGATGCACCCAGAAATACCACATCTTCTTCGGTATAAGATTGCGATCACGGCCAAATTTGCTATAACAGAGAGAATGAAGAGTGCATAATAAGAATTATGTCCTGAGGGAGTGGTAGCAATGAAGTCATTAGAGCAAATTTCAACAAAATTATTCTTTTTACACAATTCTGAGTGGAAGCCAGACACGTGTGGCTAGTTTTTATTTTGCACTTGGAAACTATGCTTCACATCCAGTTCGAGTTTCTATTGAGTTTAGAGCACTCATCTTAACTGAAACCAAGTTATGCCAGTGACAAGAGAAATCAATAATGTAAGTAATAAAGGAGAGAAAATGGTTTTGAAAACACGCCAAAATGTACACAGAGAATGACTGGAAGAATAGTATGCATGCACTGAGTGGGTACGTGTTAAATAGCAACTGGGCACATGATGCCTGTCCAGAAAACTCATTGAACATTGATGATTGTAAAATAATTATACAAATATTATGAAAATCTGTAAAATAGCCCTCTGTTAAAATTGCCTGCAGATAACATAAACAAAAGAATCCTGAGGCATAGGGAGTGGGATGAAAACAGCATTTCTTAGGCTTTGCACAGGAGAAGTTGATTCAAGAGCATTTCTTATATATTTAACTGGAAACCTCAATGCTGACGTGAACCACTAGACCTTTACACACGTCAAGTTTTCAATCAGAGAACATCTACAATACCACACTTTACCGTCAAGAGAAGTGAGCACTTCTGTGCAGTGGTATATATTAACTTTGTGATACTCACTGACTGAAGTCTTTCCCAATAGCACAATAAAACAACACTTATATCGAGATGACAGTGACAAAGGCACAAATTATATCATTATAGAGATCTGAAGAGAAGCAATATAAAACAAAAGCACAGCTATGGCTAGGAGCTGCAATATTTGCTGTGACGGAGGTAATGTTCAATATTGACTTGAATATTGTGCAGGTTTACGGGGAGAATAGGTGAGAACAGCATCAACTGAATTGTTTATCCGCAGACCGGATAAACACAAGACTGTCCAAAGATCTCCTTTAATCACTGAATTCTTTCCGATATTCAGTAAACAGAAGATTAGCACAGCTATTAAGTAAACAGAAAAAGTTAATTAGGAAACATATCCTAAAGAAACTCAACTAAGAATGAAGGTAAATTAAATTCATAAAAGTGAGAACATAGACGACTAATAATGAAAAAGTCAACTGGTGAATTTTGTTTCAATTGATTGGAAGATATTCCGAAGACCAGGTTTTAAAAATGCGACCTTAAGATAGGAGAGACCACCTACTAAGGGAAACTTTAAATTGGAGATGAAATATCCACAGTGTGAAAATGGGCTCTCAGTTATAAACAAAGAAAGGTGATTCAACAAATCTACAATTTATAAAATAATAACTGAATGCAATTTTTTTACCTGGTATCCCGATAGCCGCAAGCAAATTATAGTAAATGGAAAACAACAGACCTTTTGGTGATATGTGCATTTCTATCAGAAGTTTTAAGCACATTCAGCGTTATGTTGTATTTTTCCACGTTTATAGATGAGTCAGACTCAGGGGATTTAATTAGATGGTGGAACATTTCACACCAATTAGGATTGTTCTAAAAAATGATGCATGCAGTTGCAGTTGGGCTTATTTTGATGGATTTGAACTGGAATGGGGAACACCGAGGGAGTGCAAAGTGCTTCGCCACCGATGTTTCTTTATCTAAGTTCATGGCCTGGGGTTTCAGTTCATGGCTTAAACAATGGCATTCCCTTTTGCTCAAGCTGAAAGGTGCGAATTTCCCTTGTAGATTTTAGCGACCATGAAATTAAATCTCTGACTGGTGTATTATTGTCCAAAGAAAGTTTTATGCAACCATCAAGGAGATCGAATCCGCAGAAGGTCACTAACCATATTGCATTACTGGTCAATCATAATCCTAATTACCTTAGGTTTTAACTCAAACATAGCTATGCATTTTCTGATGACCGCATTATGTCTTCCAAACGCAGCAAATACCATTCTTTTGTAGATATCTAATTCTGTTGAAAATACAATGGAGTACATGGATTATTTTTTTAAAAAATAGAGCACGACGGATGCTGCAAATCTGAAGCAAAACAGTAAATGTTCGAAAAACGCAGAAGGCCTGGAAATAAATTTGCAAATAGAAAGTTAACTTTTAGCATCCTCTTTGACTAATCATGAATCACATGATACTCTGACTTCAGTGCCGGATGAGAGATGAAGGTTTCCGACAAAACACAAGTCAGAAGTGTGATGGAATCCTCTCCACTTGCTTGGATGAGTACAGCTCCAACAACACTCTAGAATCTTGACACCAATTGAGGAGCAAACAGCCCCATTGATTTTGGTGGCGCTGCTCCATTAACGAGGTTCAGTTGTCCTTGTGTTTCTTTTACAGAAGTGTTTTATGAGACATAGGTTCCGAAATAAAAAGGTAAAAATAATGACACTGTCCTCGACGCTGTCCTATCCCCCCAGTCCAGGAACTCCCCACATACGTTCGAGACACCACCCATGCCCTCCACCTCCTCCAAGACTTCCGTTTCCCCGGCCCCCAACGCCTCATCTTCACCATGGATATCCACTAGTCCTCCTGGGAGCAGATGCTGCGGAGACGAAGGAATTGGAGAAATGGGATGGCGTTCTTACAGGGGGCAGGGTGGGAGGAGGTGTAGTCCAGGTAGCTGTTGGAGTCGGTCGGTTTGTAGTAGATGTCCGTGTTGATTCGGTCGCCTGAGATAGAAATAGAAAAGTCGAGGAAGGGGAGGGAGGAATCTGCGACTGTCCAGGTGAATTTGAGATCGGGGTGGGAAGGTGTTGGTGAAGAGGATGAACTGTTCAACCTCCTCGTGGGAGCATGAGGTGGCGCCGATACAGTCAACGATGTAGCGGAGGAAAAGGTGGGGGGTGAGGCCAGTGTAGTTGCGGAAGATGGACTGTTCCACATATCCTACGAAAAGGCAGCAGTATGCGCCGTCTGGAGGAGGCAGGAAACATTTGTAAGGTATTTTGCACATTGCCTTCCAAGTGTACAACTGTTGCCAGTTCGATGAATCAGGTCAGCAGGCACATGGGAAAAACAACACCCGCAAGTTGCCTTCCAATTGCTATTTCTAGTGTATTTTGGATCAATATTCTTGAACACCAGCCCCCTTCCAAACAGCATTTTGAGTGTACCTACACCAACATGACTGCAGCAGTTTAACAAGACAACTTCTCATCGTCTTCGCAAAGGCAAGAGGGATGAGCAATAACTCTAAGATCAGTCAGTAATGCCAACATCCTGCGTTTGAAGGGACATGCTTTTCAATATGTTTATATGCATCTATATATTAAATAATGTAAAGTGAAAGCCGGTTATCTATTGTCTCTCAAAGAATAGTTTTCAAAATGGTCAATTGCAGCTAAGCAAATCGTTGCAACCATTTCTAAAAAAGCAAACTCTTGAATTGTCATGCAGCGTGAATGAAACTGATATTAATATCTCTGATATGCTTAGAAATCATCAGGAGAATGAATTTGCAATGATGAATAAATGTGTTTCTTTTTCAATGGAAATTCAACATTAGACGCATAAAGAGTTATGTGTATGAATTTGTTGCAGTAATAAAGATACCAGAACGTTTTATAGATTGGATGAAGGGGAGTATATCGTAGCATACTGAAATGGAAGCTGCAACTGTGCAGGTTCAGAAGTGCCTTGAAGATGAAATACCTGTTTCTGAGTGGTCTAATTGCAATAATTCATTGATACCTGCAAATGTGACCTACGTTGTGAAGGGTTTATCTATGATCAATGGCTGCTGCTTTGGAAGAATGGCACATGAACCTCGCTTGTTGAGCCCCAACAACTTTGACCATATAAGCTTTACTCTCTCTGGGACCACAGGCCTAATTTGAGGCTCACGTTGAATGTATTAACGACAATACGGCAGTCTTTGCACGCACGTGTCCAACAAATGAATATAGAATGTGTTGAGAAATTTTATTGTAATTCTTCCATGCTTCAACAAGTTTACATCCGCATGTTCAATGTCATAATACGTACAAGGTTCGGCAGTAGAATGAGATTCTAAACGGAAATCTGCATAGAAGTGAAGACTTTATTTGTTGTGATCTGACTAGAAGTGATAACCCCGTATATTCTGGCCAGCGATGGACTCTCATTTGCTGTTTGTTTATTTGATGCATTATTCTTTAAATATATTATTCGTATTACGATACATAATCAGCTCATTGTTTTTGATCACAACACTGGATTGCAAAAGTTTGAGCTGATTGAGTGTGACTGTATTAATCATAATGATACTGTTGATATATTATTTCATTGAGGTCGTGATACATATGTACATTTATCATGCTATTGACTTTGATGACTAGTTCATTTACACAACAGGTTCGTTGATTGATAGAGTGGAAGTGTTAATGATCCCGAAATAATTGAATTAAATAATTTATTGAAGGGATGTTATTCCAGAATAAGTTGCAGAGAACTCTGGAAAATAAAGTAGGAATGTCCTTCAATGGATGTTAATATTTACCTGTTATCACAGCGCACGGAGATCAGTTCTCTGACAACTTATCACTGAATACTCTTCACGTTTTTCTGTTGTCTCTCCACTCTGAGGTCTTGAATACTTCCACAATTATTGTGTTAAAGGACACACTTGTATTTTCTGTCTTCATACAGTTTTCTCCAACGGCGTTTTGTTATTTGTTATTTCACTATTTTATTGATTGTATGTCTCTTCACCGTTTCACTTGTATTCAATGCTCACGTTTTGGTTTTGAAGTGATTGGTTTTGTTCATGAGCTCCATTAGACATTGTCAATTTATATTGCATTTTTCTGTGTTAAGCAGTCTTGGTTTTAAACAGGATGAATATGTTCAACTCAGTAAGTGATTGTTTCTAGCTTAATCTATAATGTTCATCACTCTCTCTCTCTCTCTCACTATCTCGATTACAACCAATTTGACAGTGACAGAGGTACTGTTTGGATGAAGCTGCGCTCTCTGCCTTGCTTATTACCTGTCCCACATGTCAGTGATAGATCTCCTGGTACCATGACTGCTGTGATATGAAACCGAATTGCTGCAAAGTATTTTCCGTTTGATTGCCTGTCCATCACACCACTCTGTAAGTTTTGTTCTGCATTCACTTATGCGAGAACTGACAACACTGATTGGATAACAGTTGCTTTCACTTTTGATCAAAATGTTAGCTATTTGCAGTAAGAAACCGAAAACGAGATATTGTTCATAGAATACTGTAGTCAAAGTTATTATATTCTTGTCCACAACAGCAATCGTTAAAAAAAATCTTGTTTTACTTTATATATAGAATGCCTTCCGCGTGGAAGCAGGCAATAAGGTGTATTTCATCCACTTCGACACTTTGAAGAGGACCCCACGCAGACCCTTCACATTCGTGTAACCCTAGGGTTCCTATGGTTAATCTATCTAATCTTCACATCTTTATAATGTGGGAGGACACCAAGGGAACAAACCGCCAGACGGAATGAATGTGCAAACTTCACATAAGCAGTCGCCCAAGTGTGGAACTGAATCTAATTCGTTCGTGTTAAGAGCTAACGTGCTACCAGGTGTAGACTGAGTACTATACCTTGGTTCTGTAGCGTTAATCAATGTGCTATACATCAAATGTATTGATCACATATAAATTGTTTGAATCCATTTTAACCACTTATTCATTTTGATTTTACTTTGAAATGTTCTGACCATCGGAAAAAGTCCACAGACCAACAAAACGTGGAGTAGACTCAGAGTTCGGAAATATGGAGAGAATTAGAATGATCCAAAGCTGAAAAGTGGACAAAGTGCATTATATATGCCATATTGGCAGCCTACTCAAAATACATACGTTATTTATTATCACGCTCATCTGAATCCGAATTGCTGATCTTGCTTGGGGTTCTACTCCCTCTTTTACTTTCAATGAGATACTTTATTTACTGAGTTCTCTTATTTATTCTGGAATACAATAAAAATTCAGAACCAAGAAACACGCCAAAACATTGTTGGAGTTGATGGATAAACACACTTTAAGAAACAAAATGAAAGCCTAATATTAATAATGCCCTCTTTCCAACATCTTTTCCTGGTTTTCCAAATCCTAGGTAAAAATATCGACTGAGACCAACCTGAATTGTGGTGAATTGATAGCAGTTGGTTTTGAACTGATCTTACTGTGTTATGGAAATTTGAAATTCACTAATAATTCTCTTGGACTTCAATAAGAATTGCATTGTCGATTTAATACCAACCATCACACAAATCATTTCGAAATTTTAGCAATTTTACTAAAATCAGGTTTTCCATGAAAATCTCTCTCCATCTGTCTCTGTCTCCTCCAACTCACCAACTCGAATCATTTTGGCTCAGGCTCTAAATATCATCTTTTTTGCTGCGCACCGTCACAGCTTCTCCACTGAACAACAATTTTGAAACCTTATTTCGATGCTCATTAACGTAGTAAAAACCACAGACGATTTTAGTTTTGTTTACTCTTTAGAATGAAGTCATATCTAATACGAGATTATGAGTACAATATTCGATGTTACAAAGGACGTGGAATTTCAGCGATCAAGTCACACTTTCAAAGCAATTTGTTGCAATTTCATTCCATTGCTCCTTCTTCAGATCGCTTTTATCCTTTCATGCTCCAGGATATTTTGTCACACCTCTCTGTTCTTCTCTAAACAAATAACATAATTCCTTGATCCAGGAAGTGCCTTTACATGATTTAAATAGCTTCCGACAGCCCCTGAGACAACTTCCTATCCGGTTGCAAAATCTCATCCTTCCAGCCTTGAATGTGCTATCGCTCCACGTTCTCCCCACCAACGTAATATGTTCACTGTCGATGGAAAAAAAATACAGAATTTCAAGCAGCATTTATTGTCATAGAGTCCTGCAGCACGGAATCAAGCCATTTGGCCCAAATTGGTCCATGCAGATCAAAACATCCATTGTTATAGACAAAGCCAGACTCCCTCAAAACATTCCAAGAAAGTAGCCAGGACCCTAACTTTGCTAATTATTTTAAACAGGTGTACAGTGGATATTGCAGGAGTCATGCAGCTGGCCAACCACTAAGGATTTTTAAACAAAACAGAACCTATTTGCAATATTACCAAATGAAACGCAGACAAAAGAGGACAGTATATAGAATAACTTAACCTATCTGAAAACCAAGCAGACTATCCCGACTTAATGTTGCTGTTCCAAATTCCTGCAACACTCCCAATAGTCACGCCTTGGCACAAAAGATAAACTCAAACACAATGTCTTAGAGGAGAAAGTGAGATGGCACAGATATGAAGCATGGAACCCCTTCTTCCATGTAACTATTTCATTGACCAGCAGACTCAAAATGAACGAATGGATTTCGTGAACAGCCCGTCTGCTTAAAAAAAAGCCTAAGCAAGCTAAATCAGAGAAATGCTGAGCTGGTATAACTGGCCACTCCCCTTTCATTGTACAAATGACTTTTTTCAAAACCTGAAAGCATTTTTCCTGAGGCAATATCTGTTAGCTATATAAAATTTGCCCTAAAATTCGTCAAACGTAGGCATTTTGGTATCGCTACTTTTACGAACTCTCTGGAAAAAATGGACAAGGACAGCATACCATTGTCAAAGGAGCAGCATTGTCACAACGTCCATTCCCCTGCACTGCACCAATATCCTTTTCATATTTTCCGATACATGCATTTGTCCAAACGCTTGTTAAATGTTGTCAATGTATCCTCAAACACAGCCGTTGGCAGCTCATTCTGTATATGAACTACCTTCTGCGTAAAAACATTGCCCCTCTGGTTCCCTTTTATTGTTTCACCTCTAACCTTAGACTGATGCTGTCTAGTCCTCGATTTCACAACTCTGGGAAAAAGTTTGAGTGCACTCACCGTATCCATACCTCTCATGATCTTATACACCTCGATACGGTCCTTCCTCAGTCTCCTGCGCGCTAAAGAAAAAAAGTCCTAGGTTGTCCATCCTCTCCCTATTTCTATGACAATTGAGTCCAGGCAACATCCGTGTAAATCTCTTCGGCGCTCTTTCCAGTTTAGTAACATCTTTCTTAAAACAAGGTCACCAAAACCTAACACAATGCTCCAAGTGCCACTTAACCAACGTCCTACATAACTGCAGCATAACTGCAAAATATCGATACGCAATGCCCTGACTGATTAAGGCCAGTTCGCAAAAAATAAAACCCTTCTTCACTGGCCTGTGTACCAGAGACTCCACTTTCAGAGAAATATGAACCTGAACTCGAAGATCCCTCAATTCTGGTACATTCCTTAATTCCCTACCATTGACCATGAAACTCCTAACTTGCTTTGACATTCTAAGAAGCAAGATCTCACACTTACCTATATTACACTATACTTGCTATATCTCAGCCCACTTCCCAAGTTGGTCAAGGTTCTGTTGCAATTGCTGATAAACTTTCTCACTGCCTACTTTATTGCCAATTTTAATGGCATCTGCAAACTTACTAATGATGCCTTCTACATTCTCAGACAGATCATTGAATAGATTTAAAAATGCAATGGTCACTGCACTGACCCGTGAGGCACTAAACTAGTCAGTGGTCTCCAGTCCGACAAACACACTTCCACTATTACCCTTTGCTTCCTACCATCAAGGCAATATTGTATCTAATTTTCTAGCTTGCCTTGAATTCCATGCGATTTAACGTTCCAGATAACCTAGCATGTGAAACTTTATCAAAGAGCTTACTGAAATTCATATAGATTACGTCGAATGCCCTGCCCTTGTCAACCTTCCTTGTCATTTCATCAAAACACTCTTAACAATTTGTGAGGCATGATGTCTCCCAAACACAGAACCATGTTGACTTCTCTTAATCAAGACATGTCTTTCCAAATTCATGTGTATCTTATCGCGCTGAAACTTCTCAAGGTACTTACCCCAACACAGATGTTAAGCCCAATGGTTTCTAATTCCCAGGCTTTTCTTTGCAGCCCTTCTTGAATAACAGCACAACTTTCACTACACTTCAGTCTTTCGGGACCTCACTTGTGGCTAACGATAATGCAAATCTATTAGCCAGGCTCCCTCAATTTCATCTCGAGCCTCTTGCAGTGTGCTTGGATATAGCTGTTCAGGCCAGGAGATTTATCCACATGCATATATTCTAAAACATCCTGCATTGCGACATGGACTATCCCCAAGATATCACTACTAACTTCCCTCAGTTCCTCAGTCTTCATGCACTGACACAGTGCAGAAATATTCATTGAGAGCCTAGCTCATCTTTGGCGGTTCTGCATGAAGTTGTCCACTTTGGCCGTTCAGAAGACTCATTCTCTGTCTTGGTATCTTGGTAATCTTTTCACTTTAATATACCTTTAATATAAAGTAGCTGTTTGGATTCAATATAATTTTTTCATCCAAAGCAATCTCATGCCTATTTGTGAAAAGTCAGCAAGTCGCAAACATCAGAGTTTGAATGCATTGCAACCAGAACCATACCATTCAATATGTGGATTAACCATCACGTGTTAATTGGGTGAATGAGGTTGCAAGTATTCCTTCAACGTTGACAGGTACAAGGACAGCCACATAAATCAGGAACTTTGAAAATGCTTGATATTTTAAAAAGGGAGTAAAATTGGACGTTTGTTTTCATTACTCGGGGCGTATTCGGTCTTGAGTGAAACCCTTCGCTGCAAGAAGTGTTAGAAACCATTCAAACACGTTTTTTCGTCTGCTCACTACCTTCACTGGGGACGAAGGACAACAAATGATGATCATAGAGTAATGGAGCTGAGGTGGAGATCCGATCTTCAAGTTCCTAGCTGGGACGATTACCAACAATAAGCATTCTGGTTTTGATGCTAAGGAAGGCATAATAACGCCTAATCCTTCTTAGTTGGCTAAGGAAATTCGGCATTTGCAGATAGACTCTCGCCAAATTTTATAGATTCACCATAGAACGTATTCTATCTGGATTCATCACAGCTTGGTATGGCGACTGTTATGACCAGGATGAGAAGACACTACAGAGCGTTGCCAATACAGCTCTGTCCATCACACAAGCCAAGATTCCATTCATTGACTTTACCTATATTACTCACTGTCCTGTAAAGTCAGCCGACATCAATAAAAATCCCTTCCACCCTGTTTTATCATCTGTTCCAAAATCTTTCATCAGGCAGAAGATAGAAAAGCTTAAACACACGAACCAAAACGTTGAAAAACATCTTCTTCCCGGCTGTTATTAGATTTGTGAATGTACCTCTCAAATTTCAAATCAACTGTTGATTTGGGGGTTTTTTTTGGTGCATCTTCTTTGCAACCACAAATCAGCATATCTTATTCTTTTCTAATACGCTATGATCGTGTATGATATGATCAATGTATGTGGCATGTGAAACAATACTTTTCACTGTATCTCAGCACATGTGACAACAATAAATCAAATCAAATTAAATCATTCAACTTGTACTCGATTTCGTATGTCCTTCCAAACTGCATCACTTTCTATTTTCCAAGACGCAGTTCTACTTGTCAAAGATCGACTTATTAGTCCAGGCCATCAATATTGTCCCGTGTTCGAAGTATTTCTCCTCATTGCGTTTCTCCTGGCATAATTTTAGTGTCGTCTCAGAAGCTATAGATTAAACCTCCTAAATTTACGTTTCCATCATGAATACATAATAAAACAACAAATAGCAAGTCACCCAGATTCTCTGACTGACGGGAAGAATGATTGTTGAAGTTATTTGTGGATTATCTCCGCTCTGTTTCTGTATAAAGTTGTTTCTAAGGGGAGAGCTATGATTGTACAAATTCAATAGTGATCGGAGGAAGACTGCTGTGAAGACGTGACTTCACCAAACTATGTCGAACAGTGGAATTTGTAACAGTGAAAACACAATAAATGATTATGTCATTAAACCATGACTGGAGGAAATAATCTCTATAAATATAATTGTAACAACGGATTTAACCAATGCATTTCCACTGACATGACTTAACGGAGTCAATCAGGTGTTATTTGATTTGACAGTCCTTTTAAAAATGTCATCTATCATTTCGAAAAAAAAACAAAGAAAGCCTGCAGAATGAACCCAATTAGGAGCTACGTTTGTACGTAGCTATGTCTTTTTTCTGGAATATTTGGAAGACTAATTTTTCCAACACTACTCAGACCACATTTCTTACCTCTTTGCCAGGTTATTTGACAACAGTAAGTGCTGTACACCGTCTTGATACAGAACTCTGTGATTTTCTTCTGTCTAATTGGTTTTCATTGAATCTTTGCCAAAGAAACTGCCAAATTTAATGCAGCACGAAAACTGCACACTGGTGTGATAGAAAGGAAACTGGATGGGAAATAAATCCCAGCAATCTGATTTACTATCACAGCTGTGACCATGACGAGGAGACCTGTTACTGCCATTGACACCAAGGAGTGTGCATTGTCTATCTTTTAGTTTACATATCTTATGGCCTTTATACTGATACAACAATCTCCTCTCTTGTGTGTTTTGATGCATCACTCATTGTGATCTTGTTGGCTGGAAGAGTAGGTTCCAAGGAAGACATGGCCGAGACCTACTCCTTATTCAAATGTTTATATTTACTTTCCTTATAAAGGTATTGACAACTACTCAGGTGTAAGCACAGCAATGACATCTTTATATAAGTGAAATAAGTGAGAGTTTGATCTCTGTCTTTCAATGTATTACCAAACTTGTCCTTGTGAAGCAGGTGCTCAGGTTTAGGAAGCGAATCGGATGCTAAACTGGACCAGAGATTGAGCATAATTTAATTAGAGTGGTGGCGAAAGGAGGATTGATTATTTGATTGGTTTATTTTCACGTGTATCTTGTTAAAATGTACAGTGAAAGGTGTTGTATCATGATGCCACTCTCGGACACCATCTCAATACACAGACAAATAAACCAAAATATACAATACAAAGGCAGAAAAAAAAGTACTAAGGAGCTTGTCCAACTTTACAGTCCTTGTTATGTGCTCCATTATGGCCTATTGCCCTCGTGGCCAGACACGAGCTTCCTTCTCGACGCTGCAGCTGCTGGAACATAAGTCGCCAATCTTGGTGACATCTCGCCTCCAAAGACGCCATCTTGGTTACATTCCTGATTAGTTTACAGAAGCATTTGTACAATTATTCACAATGGCGAAGGAATGTAATGGAGAGTGTTCAGAAACAATTAGTTTAGGTGGTAAATCATGAATAAAACCCACCTTGCCCTGTTATTGCATCTCCAGACTTTATTTCAGCTCAGGCACTATCTTGATTTAACATGGGTTACAGTGCACCTGCAGCCATACCCAGATCAAACTCCATATCTTGTGAATGAATGAAGACACTTTCTAATCAACCGCAGGGATCTTATGATCTGTCTGTGGCTTTGAATTCCTCGCTCAGGTGTCGAGATGCCACGAGAGCGTTCCTGCACATGACTGATCTGTGGATCAGTGGAATGCACATGGAGTAAGTGAATATGAATAATGGAAGCGAAAACCCACTCAAAAAAGTGTACACGACTGTAGAATATGCATCCTTGAATTAATTCAGTGTGGTACTATCACAAAAGACATGAGACACCATATGGGTCGGTGGGACACAATATATGCTATGGATGCAGAGAATAAAGAATCGATTGCAATGTGCAATATACAGACACACACACACACACACACACACACACACACACACACACACACACACACACACACACACACACACACACACACACACACACAGTAATAATTTGACCGAGTGGATATTCTACGCTTCCTTTAAGTATTTTAAAACTAATATAATTACCATCACTGGACGCAGAATGGGCCCCACTATCACTTTAATCACTTCCTCTGGCCTATTAACCAAGAAAAGGTCAGGTTTTGCTCTTGGTTTTGTATTGGTGAGAGGTCGGAGAAGTGGGTGGAGAGATACGTGGGATGAAGAAACACAAGTAGGACAGGTCATGAGGGCGGAACCGATTTGGAAGGTTTGAACTGGGCTAAGGTGGGGGGAGGGGATTTGAGGAAACTTGTGAAATCACATTGATGCCATGCGTTTGGACAGTGCCGAGGCAGAAGATGCAGCATTCTTCCACCAGGCATTGGGTTTTCAGGGAATGGCTATGGAGGAGGCCCAGGACCTGCATGACCTTGACTGAGTGGGAGGGGGAGTTGAACTGTTCGTCAACGGTGAGGTTGGAATTGTACCCAGGTCGCTGGCACTGTGAGGCAGTAGTGCTAACCACTGAATCACAGCGTTCCTGCACTGTAACTCTGAATGTGTAGATGCAAGAAAATTGGAATTTTACTGCAAGTTAACACACTGACTTTTGTAGTCATGCAATATTCTTTGATAATTTCTAAATTCACCCCTTAAGCAATGACTGATGGCACCCTCATGTGATGATATTAGATTAAATTAGATTACTTACAGTGTGGAAACAGGCCCTTCAGCCCATCAAATCCACACTGACCCGCCAAAGCGCAACCCACGCAGACCCACACCCCTATATTTACTCCTTCACCTAACACTACTGGCAATTTAGCATGACCAATTCACCGAACCTGCACATTTTTTGGATTGTGGGAGGAAACCGGAGCACCCGGAGGAAACCCACGCAGATGCGGGTGTGTCAGAAAAAATGTTGCCTTGTAGTATACAAAAGTTTCTTGATTACTCCCTATCAATATTTGAATATTTTAATGAATAAGTTCAAAGTAAATCTCACTCCATGCTTTAGCTCATCTCTAATTTTGGTCTGTGTCACAGCATGAATAAATGGGTTGATACAGCAGCTCAGTAACTGTAGCATATCTTCGGTTTGTTCCAAATAAAATGTGGAATTGCATAAAGTGGATCCTGAGGAATAATATACTATTCGCAGTTTGAACATGAAGAATATTTTGGAAAAGTAACAAATACAACAGAATAAAACTGCCAGAGATGGCAAAGAGTAAAATAATGGACTTTTTCCGCATCTCTGGGTCACAGTGATTCTCTCCATTGTTCTGAAGCTGGAGTCTTTTACGGGCTCTATTGGCCAAGAGAATGCGTCTGATGGTCAGGACATTTAGTAGTAAAATTAGAATGAAAGGGAGACATGGAGTTAAAATAGAATAGATCCAGTTATATGCAACCAAGCAGGTGATGTATAATATGCTACAAAACCAGGGTATATTGTTATTTACGTTCCTAGGTTCAAATTGAAAATATAAGACACGGTTTTTCATGCAGCACAGGGTAGACATTACTCCTATCACCCACGCCGCCACCTTCATAGTGCAATATTTTAGTTTCAGGATCTGTCAAGATATAGCCACAAATCGATCAAAGTTAACCAGGCGGAGTTGTCAATAACTGCCAAATTTAATGCAGCACATGCAGCACAGGGTAGACATTACTCCTATCACCCACGCTGCCACCTTTATAGTGCAATATTTTAGTTTCAGGATCTGTCAAGATATAGCCACAAATCGATCAAAGTTAACCAGGCGGAGTTGTCAATAACTGCCAAATTTAATGCAGCACGAAAACTGCACACTGGTGTGATAGAAAGGAAACTGGATGGGAAATAAATCCCAGCAATCTGATTTACTATCACAGCTGTGACCATGATGAGGAGACCTGTTACTGCCATTGACACCAAGGAGTAAGTAACGTATCTGGAGGGACCACAGGTTCGTTGAGACATGATTGCAACCAGTGCCAGATTAGTTGTAAGGAAGATAGAGAATGAGTTTTAATAGGAAAGTTTGTGCTTCTGATCACAGCCAAGTTTTACCGGATTTTCTCAGAAATTGTAGGATTTGAGAAGAAAGTCATAATTGGGACATTATTTCTCAAATGAAGGATAATTAATATTCAATTTAAATATTGAAATACAGATTAAGTAGAAACAAAATTAATGATGCGGCAAAGAAGAATATATAGCTGTGACCCATCACAGAGAGAGAATACGTGTTAAAAATGCTTTTAATACATCACAAGCGTATGAATAGCAAACTAAAGCAAAATCATACCAACAACGAAACATCAAATATGTTAAAGGAGGTAAGTTACAAAGCACCAATAATAAGATTGAAAGCAGTAATATATATTATACAAAATTTCTGGGTCACAAGTGTCTAAGTTTTAATCAAGTACTGCAATTATATTCACTGTGAGAAAAGCGGGCATTCAACTTGTTGAATATTCTATTGGAAACAAATTGACAACTAGTAACTCTCAAACTTCATGGAGTATATACTGGGATAGAGTCAACAACACAGCTGTTCACGTAACAATCCTGTGTGATTTTTGGTGTCGGTGTAAACCATTGGAACTGGCTGGTGATGACAGCTTACTCTTGTAAAAATTTCATCCAATGCAGAAATTCATCTGTGTTCTATTTCATTGTCAGGGTAAATAAAGAATTCTTTCTCATTTTCATGTTTTTAAATTAAGCCTTAACAATAAAATGCAACTGATGACAGCAGGTCTATGGATTCACTCAGTACGTGGAGAAAAGAAAAACTAAAAACGGTTTAAGACATTGCCAGATTCTGAAATCAGGCAGACATTCAAAATCAGCAGTCATCACATTAGAAACAGTGAATACAGAATGAAAGTGCAATCCTAAAACAGTGAGCACCGGTGACTGAAAATAGTTAACTGTGCTCTGTGCATTTGTGGTAAATTCCGATCTTCCGTCAAAGGAAAATAAAATATTGTTATATGCCTGTGAACGTTTCAAAAACTAATTATTCCCCTTCAATAAAATCTGTCATTAAATGCCGATGGAAAATGTTCAGTCGTTCAAGCTACTCAAGCATTAACTCAATCATAGTTATTAATCCTTAGTTTCAAAGAAAATTGTACAATAAATCTGCATGCATGTCAGAATGACTGTGGAAATAACCCCCCAAAATTATTTAAAATGTGATAATAACGTAAGAAGTCACCTGAATACATAACAATGCCACAATGGATCTATCAGTTAATTGATGCAATATCATGTTGCCAGTTCTCCAAAGGAATTGTTTTGGAAGTGTGACAATACTTGTAACTCATTTGCATTATTATTACCTTTAAAACAGATGGAATGCAGTACAAAAATTGCATACCTTCAATATATCACAATGTTGAAGTAAAATATTATATGCAGTTTACACTCGCAGCATTTAACCTGGAAGATAAATAACTGCAAGGACTGGATAGTAAATGGCAAAGACCAATCCTTTTGGAATCTCATGCATTTCTGACAGATATTCTGAGCACTTTCCATGAATCATTGAATCGTGCCTATATTTATATAGGGTTAGATATGCATTGCAGGCTCCAAGGAGTTAATTAGTTGCATTGAATTTTTCTGTAATTATTTTTATTGAAATATGATGATCAGTGCAGGTTCTGCTTGGCTACTCCGTTATTGGATTGAATGTTCATTTCGTGAGAGCTAAAATTGATCTAAAGTGAGAACTGCAATGATTCCATGAGGATCAAGATTTTATTTCGGCGTAAGTCCAAAGCAGTGAGGTTCATTAGAAATCTTAATGAGATAAACGAATTTTTAAACGGATGCACTGTCAGATTCTACCACTATTCGAACCTTTGGGCCATGTTCAGGTGCCACATGAATCTAGCCAATACTGATCCAGTAAAATATTACTCCTTACAGATGGGTTAAGATTCCTTTAACTTTGTTAGTTTCACCGTTCTTTGATGTCATTTCACTACAATTAAATTTCGTGCAGCGACATTCGGTTCAATGAATATATAATCAATATGTTGAGATGTGATACAACATGATTAAGTTCAGCCCGGCCTGCTCCAGTTCATCAGCATCAAAGTTCAAGAAGAGTTTAATAAATCTGCACAGTTACTTTTATTTAAGACATCATCAGAAGAATAAATCTACATTTAGACTTGACATGTGCGCTTCAGTTCGACATACTAACATGAAATGTGATTCACTACAAGTCAGCCAGTTGACATTCAGTGTCGCAAATTCCATCACAAAATGATTGCATTCGTTGGACATAGACTAGTACTGCACAAATATTTTGCGTTGATAAAATCCTATTCAGCACGTTTCATTACCAATTCAATACCAATTCTACAAAAATGTATTGGCTAACACTTGTGATGTTTTAAGGGTCATCTTAACAGATACATGAAGCGGTTAATGAATAGAAGACCTGGACCATGTCAAGGCTGAAATTACTTCATTGGGACTGGTATCCAATCACCAAGTCACTAATCTCCCCGACGGCATTATCGCACTTGGATCACTTCCTCTATTTCTGCCTGTGAAATTGGTAGCATGTTCCAAATCATGACATTCCTCTTGTGCCTTGAGTATACTCGAAGAGATTCGACATCGTCTGGTGGTAATTGCATCGAGGCCGTGATATCTTCCCTGTCCATCTCCTCGAAAAGGAGGAGAGTCCATGGAGTCTGAGAGACTTGTTGAGTAGTCTGAGGGGCAGAATAAACTTTGCTCTTGCGCCATGTGCGAGATTGCAGTATTCATGCAGTACACGTGCTTATTCAGAGCACCCTCTCCGACCCGATCTTTGTACATCCCTGGTTTTGAGCTCACGTCGAAAGTGCTTCTTACTATGCAGGGCCCTCCCTGTGATTTCAACAGCACACATCCTTCCCCACAAGGAAAGTCTGTCTCTCATTTAGAGGAGTCTTCTTTCTGACATTGGCGTTCCTGATGCTTTGTCAGCCTTCTGCCCCTCACATTGCCCGCCCCCCCCCCCCGCCCCACCCCACACACACAGACCATGTCTGGGAAATCAGGTTTTACATGATGCAGTCTTCGGCCCGTCAACAACTACTAGCCTTGTAGTTGCGTGAGGGGTCGGCTGCTAATCAAACAAGAACTGGGGCAGTTCTTGGTGTCGAGTGAAACTGTTCCACAAGCCTACCTTCAAATGTTGGGATGGTCTTTCCAATAGAGTATTGGGCGATGGATTGCACGGAGCTTCATAAAATGCCATTCGACTTTAGGAAATACTCGAATTCCCTGCTGGTGAAGGATGGTCCGCTATCACTGACCAGTACATCCAGGTGTCCGATGATTGCAAATGATTCTCACAACATTTCAATCGTCGTCACTGTGTTTGATGAATGAACTCGATGCGCGTGCAACCACAATAACTAAGAACATTGAGCCTATGAAAGCATTGACGCAGTCGATGTGTGACCATCCATTAACACGAATGTGTGGAAGTTTTCGGACATTTGTTTTGTCCTTTGCGGCACTCTAGGCACTTCCCCACAAATGTTGCTATTTCAGCATCCAATCCTGGCTTTCAGACACAACCTTTTGCCAAATTCTTCATATGAGATCACTGAATGACCCAGTCTCGGCCAGCAATCTTTGATCAGGACAATCTGTTGCTCCCCATAAGCCAATCTTTATAGTCAACTGGTGTCACCAGGTTCAAAGAGATTTCAGTTCCGACTGTAATGGCCCTTTGGTTTTCTCCATCACCACCAGCTGTTTCAGTTTTGCCAGCGCAGGATCTTTTTGGTTCTGCAGTCTGTAATTGTCAGCAGTTACCAGAAGGATAGAATTCCTACAGTGTGGGAATAGACTATTGGGCCCAGTAAGTCCACACCAACCCTCCAAAGGGTATCCCATCCAGTCCCATTCCCTGACCGTATTACTTTACATTTCCCCTGACTAATGCACCTAACCTACAGATTCCTGAACATTATAGGCAATTTAGCATGGCCAATTCACCTAAGCTGCACAAATTTAAACTGTGGATGGAAACCGGAGCACTCAGAGGAAACCAACGCCGACAAGGAGAGAATGTGCAAACTCCACCATGACAGTCAATCGAGGCTGGAATCGAACATGTGTCTCTGGTGCTGTCAGGCAGCAGTGCTAAGCAGGGAGTTATCATGCCACTCAGATTTCCAGAACGTTTAAAAGTCGAGCAGACTCTTCTAGTGGCTGAACCATCAATCGTGTATCCACCAGTATGAGGCACTCAAGGCATCCGCATTTGCCACTTGGCCTTGGGGATGGCATTCCAATTGTTAACTGAATGCTGTCAGAATGACAGCCCGACGCTGAATTATACCTGAAGCTATGGGAAGCACTGTCCTGTAGAGCTCTAGTGGGGGTTGTGGGCCGTTGCTATTGCAAAATCACATCTGTAAAGTTATTGGCGGGACTTTCTCACATCAAAGAGAACCGTCAAACTTTCCTTTTCTACCTGGGTCTAATTACATTTGGCATCAGCCAAAATTCGAAAAATATGCAGAATTGGGCATTCCTCTCTGCTGGGTCACCGGTGAGCCAGCACAATCCTGGTACAACACGAGGACCGATCACATGCCAGTGCTGATCGCAGTGTGCCAACAATCGCTGCTTCTTTTTTCCCCTAAAGGTTATACCTTGACGACAAGGCCATTTTCAAGATTGTCCCTTTTTCAACATTAAATGTAAGGTTTCCAGCATGGAGCTGAAAATGTGTTGCTGGAAAAGCGCAGCAGGTCAGGCAGCATCCAGGGAACAGGAGAATTGACGTTTCGGGCATAAGCCCGCCTGAAACGTCGATTCTCCTGTTCCCTGGATGCTGCCTGACCTGCTGCACTTTTCCAGCAACACATTTTCAGCTCTGATCTCCAGCATCTGCAGACCTCACTTTCTCCTCAAAGATTCCAGCATGGAGGCCAAGTAATACATGTATTTTCCATAATGATTCACCAATTCGAGGAAAGATGTAAATGCAGAGAAACGTAAGAGCCTGGCCAGCTTTAATCGCTCTCACTTTAACTTACAAACGTGGGAAGACGGTCCTGAGGTCTGTATAGCCCAAGCAGGTCACATGGAGTGCCTGGAATACCCATCTTTCCTTCCAAATCCATATCCACCCCTTGTAGAAATGTTTAAGAACTCTATCCAAGTTCTTTAAATTCTCTTTATTTGTCTTCCCGGTTAGCAGCACAACATCCAGATAACTGGCGACCAGTGAATAAATATTCTCCATCGTCTGCTGTCAATTCTCATAGTCTGATCACACCCCAAAAAGCCATCATGCATATTAGAAGGAACCTTTATGGATATTAATTGTAGCATGCTTTTAGGAATTCTTATACAATTACAATTACATATACGCATGGCTCATTTCCCACTTCGTGAAGGATGGACCACGGGCAGGTTTGTGCATAAGTCCTCTATGCAAGGGATTGCGTATATATCCAGTTTCAGAAACAGGTTTACCATTTGCCGACGGCCCGGATTCTGAATAAAATTTTGACGGCAAGTCAAATACTTGGCTTTGTTTTGGTTTTCCTGTGGGCTGACCGTGATTCCTTCTGTTCAGGATATATCCTGAGTGGGGCTATGCAATTACATTCACTCAAATGGTGTGCCCCAAACTCAGGCGGACTGGCGAGGATGTCCAGTTCCATTGGCATGCACTCCAAATCATGTGCCTCACTTGCTTTATTTTCCGATTTTAAAGCCAGTTGTAGTGACTGTTTGAAGTCCAGTCCGTTTTGATTAGTAGGTACCTTTGCATGACGAACTGCACTCTGGGAAGGTAAGTGAACTGATATATTTTGGCAGTGGCTGCAGTCGCAGACAGTGAAGAGGACTGTCAGAGAATGCAGCAGAATATAGAGAGAGGGTCTGGAACAGCACAGGCTTCAAGGGACGATGGGCCTGTTCCTGTGCAGTAATTTTCTTTGTTTATTCTTCTTTCCACATACTGACCCGAGACCTCTATAGCAGGATTGAATGATTCAAGCTTCACAAATAACAGCCTATGCCAGAAATGCTTACCCCAAGTAAACGTTTACTGTTGCGAGTGAATGTCTTCAGCAGCATGCTTTTTTCTCTCTCTCATTGAACGGAAATAGCTCGGCAGAGGTGAATATCCCATCACCAAGTCAACCTTTACTTACACGTGGAGAGACCTTGACACTGATCCAGCTACACAAATCCATCTCTCAGAGTGAACAGAACCTCTGACTTTTCTGTTTATTTTTTCCTCATTTCAATCACAACAAACAAAAAAGGGAAACAACAAAATCAAATGCCTACCTGAAACAAGGAGAGAGACAAAAAAGAAAACGCTCACTTCTGTTTGTATCTGTCAGCCAAGTCCCCCGATTAGACCAGATTAACAACCCCAATCAGGAAACTTCTATTCTATATTGCCCACCTGACTAACCTCGTTACATTCATTGCAGTATGTGGGCGGAAATGAAATTTCAATGACAAAGCACTACCCTGTTGCACACTGTGTCTCCGAATCCTCATTACTAACTTATTGCTAATGAAATGAACGGAGCTAGGAGTCACTGAATAACAGACTTTAAAAGAAAGGGAGATATCACAAAAGTGTTAAATGTACAATAATTTGCAAGCACATAAAAATAATATATTAGAAATAACACAGCGCCAGAGACCCGGGTTCATTTCCTGCCTCAGGCGACTGACTGTGTGGAGTTTGCACATACTCCCCGTGTCTGCGTGGGTTTCCTATGGGTGCTCCGGTTTCCTCCCACAGTCCAAATATGTGCAGGTCAGGTGAATTGGCCATGCTAAATTGCCCGTAGTGTTAGGTAAGGGGTAAATGTAGGGGTATGGGTGGGTTGCGCTTCGGCGGGTCGGTATCTAATCTAATCTAATCTAAACTCAGCGGTCTAACACAAATCAAATAATAGATAAACATTTTATTTAAGATTTTCGTAAATTCTGAGTGTCCATTCCTAAAATGATTTTGTACTTCTCCTTCACATCTATTCAATAAAGTGAATGTCTTTACATTCTTCATTGCACAACTATGCAACTATAATAACAATATACGCAGTCCTAATAATTTGTTGTTCTTCAAATGTGGTTCTTCCCTAAGTACTAAAAATGCATGTTTTGCTTGACGATGAATTTTAAATACTGTTTTGTTACAAAGCTGCTCTTTTAACAAGTTTATGCTGTCCTTGTCTTTTTTTCAGAGAGTTCGTAAAAGACACAGACTCCGAAAGGTAAAAGGTTGAAGGGTTTCTGGGACAATTTGATGATAACTAACAGGCAAAATGTTTTTTTTAATCTTTTAATAAATTGTAGCATGAAAGGGGAGTGGCCAGCTCTGCCAACTCAGCTTTACTCTGATTAGTTAGCATGCAGTCAGGCAGTTGGTAAAGCTGCTGGACCCAAAGTAACAAGTCCATGCTGTTCTCTGTCTGACTTCACTCCTGTAAGAACATGTTTGATTTTACCTTTTGTGCCAAGGGGTGTAAATGGGATTGTTGCAAGTATTGGGAACAGCATCATTAAGTTCGTATAATCAGATAGGTTAAGCTTTTCGGTATTCTGTTCTCTTTTGTTCATGCTTCATTCGGTAATCCTGGTAATAAATGCTGTTTTGTTTAAAAGTAAGTGGTTTGACTAGCTGCATCCTTCCTGAAATATCTGCATCGTACTTGCTTCAAACAACTACCAAAGCTAAAGCCCGGGCTGCTTTCTTGAAATGTCTTGAGGAGGTCTGGCCTGGTCCAGAACATAAATTTACAAAGCCTGTAACAGCATTTTAATATTCAGCTCGCAAATGATGTTAATCCCGTTGCCTCAAGCCAATTCGTATCTTTCTTACAGCAAAGGGATAGCGACTCAAACCACATCATTCCATCTTTCACTAGGATTACAGTACAATAATAGTATAACATTCAAAGCTTTGAAAAATTGTTCGATTGTTCCGAATCAGACTTTATAATTAACAGATTTTGTCAGAAAGTTTTCAACTTAAACGAAAGAAGAAGATACAACTTTTGCACAATACAAATAAACTGCAAGGCAATTTAATTAATATCTATGATACAGACTCAAATTTCTTTGAATATAAAAACCCCACTCACATATCCAGCTGAAGAAAATCACAGCTTTTGTTTCTAAAAGTAATTCTAATTTTACGGTTAAATAACTATTACAACATGAATAACAGGCCTTCATGAAATCTTTTGATGATGGGTAGCATTCTGAGCATGCAAGGCCGTGCATTTTGCTTGAATTCTGAAGTCACTTGATTGTACATCGAGCTGCTGAAGATTGGCGTGCTAGTGTTAGAGTTTCCAATAAGTCGATAATAGGAGAAAAACGACAGACAAATAAAGAAAAAAAAAGTTTGCCAGTGTGGCTGCTTCTAAAGCAAAGCTGTCTCCTGCTCAAAGCCCAGTCAACACCTGTCCATTCTTCGTTTTCTCTTTATTTTCCAACATTTTCTCGATTTGACTGTTCATTATCAGTCCTCTTTTCATTGACCAACTCAATATCTAATCAGCTCACTGTTCCTGAGGTTTCGAATATCTCAGTGCGTTTTTTTTTGCTCTCTCTTTGCTTCTGAAAAAAAAATCGTCGCCTCTGCAAGTTCAATGTTCACTTTTGGACTGCGACTCATAGTTCTAAACAAAATAAAAAAAAATGATGATGGCCTTTGAAACATAACATCATTTAAATTAGGCTTCTCAAGGATATATCGGAGAAAGTGAGAACTGCAGATGCTGGAGCTCAGAATCGAGAGTGTAGTGCTGGAAAAGCAGGGCTAGTCTGGCAGCATCCGAGGAACAGGAGAATCGGCGTTTCAGGCATAAGCAATTCATCAGGAATTGATGAAGCTGAAGGAAGATTCGATGGGATAAATATATTTGTCTAATTCGATCTAGAATTTTCTGAGTGGCAGAAAGCAGACGTGCTCAGAAAATTCGAGAGTAATTTTGTGTTTGGAAGCATGTACACAGTGGGGTTCTGCAGTATTCAGTGTTGGGGCCCTTTGTTTCTGTTTTACATATAAATGATTTAGACCTGAATGCAGGAGGATTGATTTGTAAGTTCAACGGTGATATGAAAAGTGATGAGATGATGAAAAGTGAGGAAGATACGCTAGATAACTTAAGGATATAGACAGACTGGTCAGATGGGCCAATCAGTGGAACTCAATCAGGAAAAGGGTGAGGTGATTCAGTAAGGTACGAAAAAAGAACAATTAACACATGATGAAGACTAAGATTCTGGGAAACATTAATGATCAGAATCTATCCAGCATGCATTTCAAAGGTTCTGCCAAACCAGACAAGAATTTCCAATGTATCATATTAATTATAGGACACAATAGAACCTAAAACACGTGGACCAGCTCATTATGATAACTCTTCAAACGAAAAACACAGTGTTGGCGAACGTCAGAAGAGCTGGCCTCTCTGTGGATAGATTTTTAAAAAATGAATGTTTCGAGGTCCGTATCATCCTCCCTCTAAAGAATTTCTGAATATCAGCCATTTGGTTCCAAATGTTAGCTCTTTTCCTCTCTGCACAAATATTCCCACTCCTACTCTGTTTCTAATTTAATTTTAGTTCGCCAGCATACAAAGTGCGTTTATTTTTTAATGGAAGTGGCTGTGTTAATTTAGTTGCGTTGATGGGAACTTTGTCACCTTTGCACTTAACTGAATGGATTTGGATGTATCTACGCTGCATTCAAGCACTTTGAGATGAATATGTCAGCACTTAATCATTCTGAAATGCACTAGCCCATGAAGAAATCATCTTTATTAAATTTAGTTGCCCCTTTTAAACCTGAAAACGCATTATTGAATGATTCTGTCCACAGCTGACAAAACCATACTGACCCAACAAAGTACATATTGATGTTAAGTTTATTGAACATGATTTATCCACACAGAACTTAACTGAGGTCAAATATTCTTCACATCTCTGAAGATCAAATTCCTGATTTGACCTTGGATCTCATGCTAAATACAATCATATTAAAATGAACGTAAGTACCCTCAGTGTGGCATCATTCATTGAATCATACAGTAAAGGAGAGGCCGTTTGGCTTTCCCTCTGCACTGACAAAAATGTATATATTACTTACTACTTAGTCCTATCTCACACCAGGCCCACAGCCTTCAACATTATGATAACCGAAGTGCAAAACTAAATGTTTTCAAAAAGATTGTGAGGTTTCCTACCTCAACTATATTCCCACGAAGTGAGTGCCACCCGAGGATGGAAACGGCTTTCCTCAAATCCAAACTAAACCTCTTGACTTTCACTTTAAAATGATACCCACTTATCATTGACATTTCGATTCAGAGGAAGAACTGCATGTATTCACCCTGTCTATGACCCTAATAATATTGTGCACTTCAGTCAGGTCCCCCATCAAATTCTCTGCTTCAAAGAAAAAAAAATGACCTTATCTAGCTTTGCTTCATAGCTGATACATTCTATCCCAAGTATTCTGATGAGCATCCTCTGCATCACCTACAATGCAATGCCATGCTTCGTCTCGTGTGGTGACCAGAACTGGACAGAGTCCTGCAGCTGTGAAATAACCAAAATGGTGTTCGACGCCAACATAGTCTCCATGCTCATAATATCTACCCCTTAAACTCATGACGTCAAGTGTCCTTTATGCCTTCTTATATATCATCTTAACCTGTCCTGTGGCCTTCAGGGATCTGTGGACAAATATCCCAAGCTTCCTTTGTACGACGAGCTTCCTACACGTTGAATGTGAAATGTCTGCAATTATTTGAACCTTTGTTGCAATTAATTTTGTACTCACTGAACGCAAGCACAAGGATCAAAACCTATACATTCGTATGTCATTAGCTAAAAAAGACATTTGTGCATTAAATTTGCACGTACTTATTACGGTATATTGACACTGAACAAGACTGTGTTGTCACCTATCATGGTGAGCTGGCACTCTCCACATTGGTCATTAGGAGGTCCCAAGGTAAAGGCCAAAGCGAATATGTTGATAAAGAACTGAGCCTTTCTGCATTAAACGTGATTATTTTTGACTGTACCTATCTGCAATAATTGCCGACATGTTTGCATTAAAATGATTGGAAATGGCGGAAATATTGATCACGAGGGGGCATAATGTGTTTGGAGGAAGACTTAAGAGATAAGTCAAAGGTAGGTACTTACACAGAGAGTGCTGGCTGCATGGAATGCACTGCCAGCATTGGTAACAGAGTCAGATACATTAGTGATATGTAAGCGACTCTTTGGCAGGCACATGGAAGATAGTACAATGAAGGGCATGTAGGTTAGTCTCATCTTAAAGTAGAATAAAAGGTCGGCACAACATTGAGGGCAAAAAGACCTGTACTGCTGGAAAAAATGGTCTGTGCAAGATCTGGAAACATGTTGCATTTAATCAGCAATTACTTCGACAGAGAAATGACCTGAAGTGAGAAACTAATTAAGTCTCCTTCAGAATGATTTTACTTATCAAATGTGATCAACCGTGAAAACCATTGCAGTATATAGAAAGTTTGTATATCTGTGCATAATATTGCTGCGATAATTCAGTCGTTTCTACATTTTTCATGATAGGGCCAAGCTGTCTTCTCATGAAATGATAAACATTCCATTCAATCAAATCTTAAAATCCGCCTAGCATCAGCTGCACTAATATGTTTGTTGCAATCGCTTTAATTCATGCAAGAAAATTAAACCAAGTCCTCACATCCCAGGAGTCTTTAAAGAGCTATAATAAGGACTATTCTAGTGTGAAATGTGGAATGCAGACATAGTTGTTGATAAAAATGCACCAAGTGCCATCAGGCTTGCTATTTGCCATTTACTATCCTGTAATTGCAGTGATTGGAGTTCCAGGTAGATATTTGTCAGCTACAATAACTTTTTGTTTCCATTTTGCCAGTAGCACAATGCACTTTGCTGATATCCTTCCTTCCATTAAATTGAATGTTATGTCCTATTCACCAGTTTAATATCTATATTTTAAATGGTATTTCTTTTTTTCTTCTCTTATAATATCATTTTCATTATTTCATAGCAGCAGTTCTTTCTACAATCTTATGGTATCTTCAATATTTTGACATATTTTCTGGCATTAGATGTCTAATTCATCTCACTAAACATTCTAATTTCAGACCCTGGCCAAAATAACTCGTTGTGTCTAATTTGTCGCCTTTTTGTTACGCTTGTAATTATTATTTTATCGCATTGATGATGTATTATTGTCACATTTGCAATCTAATTAGATTTTGTTGTATTATTGGCACGATAAAAACACTTGTTCTCACAGATATTCTAATTCCATGTGTTATAAACTATGCTGTTGTGGTTGAATGTTAAAAATATCTAATGATATGCATATAGTTCTGAAGTAGCATTCATAAATTAATTGCGACTGAGTTTTTATGACAATATATGGATGTCGTTCTCTTGTCAGGTTGCAATGTCTTTGTTGGTGAATTTTCACACATTGCACTGTGTGTCTAGTTCCATTGTGGCGTGCACATTAATCTTGCTGGTGAATGGTGCTGTGTTATTTGATTGCAAGTGTATGCACTGCAATTGCTGGCAGTGGTAGTGGCAGGACAATTCTCACAAATTAACACATCATTGAAGAGTAGTGAACCATTAAATAATTGTCCACTGAACAAATTTAGTGAACAGACGCCATTTGCACCTAAAGTTTGGCAGTTTCGCTAACAGTGTTACTGTTGCTCTTCCCTGGAAGGCAGTACTTGTCCGGAGTTCATAGGAACATCACGTCTATTCTCAGTCTGTAAAATATATCTTACTTGCAAGTTACTGCATAAAAAGCTAGCCATTTTTGATGTTTGTAGTTCGATGATTGAATAATCCTTGATTTCTGGTGTAATTCATTCCAATGAGCATATTTTCTTTTAGCTAATGTGAAATTCAGAGGAGACATGAATTTTCTGCTTAACAAGATATGACAAATAGAATTCCACACTGGTCAACGTTGCGGCCTTACTAATTGTGCTTTGTTCAAATGACTTAGATGAATTGGGATTGTACTGGAGGGTTCACGACGATGAAACCTGGGTGGAGCATTTCAGCTTACCAAGATGGTAGATTAGCCTCGGTTGTTAATGTTGAAGTAGAGAAGGTTGAGCAGGGATTTAATGGCGGTCGATAAGACTCTGAGGGTCATGGGAAAAATAAATGGAGAACAGCTGAGTTCCTTCATCAAAGGTCATTAAGAAGGTCGTTTATCTCAGCTAGAAAGAGTGAGCTTTGGAGTGGATTGAGATATAAACGTTTGTACTCAGACGGTTTTGGGAGATTCAGTGCATCTCCAGGAGGGTAATTAAAGTGAGAAACATCACATCTTGGACGAGCACTTGGAACATCACAACATTGAAATCTGTGAGCCTGGTATGGAAAGTGGGATAGGTTATGCAACAGTACATTTTTGGTGATACAGACTCAATGAGCTGAATGGCTACTTCTGTACTGTATGGTTCTATGATAATATAAATGGATGCAATATATGATTCCACATTTTATTTATTGTACAAAGATAAGTAGAAGACCCATAATTGTGGAGAGAACTTATAGAGTCCCCAAATTTAAATAGATGGGTGAAATGAGTGGGAGAATATATGACTGATGGAGACAATGTGAGAAAGTGTGGACTTAATATCATTAACAGGAAGAACAAGAAACACAAGGCATGTATGAAATGAGGAGAATGTGCGGAAATCTGGAATTCAAATGAATTTATGTGGCGTTATGCAGAAATAATAAACAGAGTATCCAGGAGCAAGATATCGAATGTGTCATATATTGCTCGTGGATTGAAACCGAATCAGCATTGTTTTGATGCAGTCGTTCAGGGGAAACGTGAAACCATACGCAGAGATGTGTAAAGCTTTAGTGTTCTCATTTAAGAAGGGACAATATTGCACCAGAAATTTTCAGGTAAGAAAAAAAAACCTAATTAAATTAATGAACGCGTTATGAGGAAAGATTTTCCGGCTGCAGTCGGTATTCATTAAATTTTCGAAGAATGACAGCTGATTTTGAAGGAACATGGAAGGTACCGACGAGACAACTGATGACTTGTGAAAGTTAATTTCCTCGAGAGGAGTGGATGCTATTTAGACATAATTAGTCTCGGATTTGAGATGGAGGTCTGACAATGTTGTCTGTTATTTCTAATAACGGCCCCTGAATCCGTAGCACTCTGGCTCCCTCAGAGTGGTGGAATCACGCTCTTTGAATCTTGTAAATATTTGATGTAGTTCAAGATATGATTAACAAAGGAGATACAGAGCTGCATTAGGAAGTTTTAAAATGGATTTAATGCCACGTTCATATCATGCAATGGTCCTGTTGAATAACAGAGCGAGCTAAAGGGGCACAGTAGTCGTTTCCTGGTCCTACACTGAAATAGTCACTTATGCACCTCTGAGTTCATATGACTGCTAATGAGAGATTTGTTTCCTACTTTTTGCAATTGGTAATGTCTCAAGTGTTTACATCCTCACTATTTTATCCCCATGAAGAGAGGTATCATAACTGGTGAAACTCACATCCAGTATCTGTCTTTTTATTGAAATATCCAGTTTGGGCAACATTAATCAGTTATTCCCGGTGTGGTATATAACATAGTGTTTTGCATTGCATTATAATGCTTTGTCAGAGAGATACCTGGTCATTTACGAAACTCTGCAATCAGCTCTGCTCATAACATTCCAAGTTATTCTTAAGTCACTAGTACATTGTGTCACAGATATCTGAACAGGAACATGATTTTTTCATTCACTTTCTGCTGTTTTGCAATAGTTTTGAGTAAAGTAATTATTAACTTTTCCAAGCGTGAATGACATTAAAATAATTTATTCCAAGGAAAACAATTGGGTCCTCAGTAAAATATAAACTGTGTTGAGTTAATTTCTACAATTTTGCAATTTCCGTTATTTGATTACATTGATATTCTCGATACTTGTTTGTTAATGTGTTATTTTCCTTGTGAATTGGATAACCTTTTATTGGTTCTGATGTGAACTTGATTTCTTGTTGTCCTCTATTGGTTCCTAGTAGGCTATGTTGACAATGTTATTTGGAAATTTCAGATAAACATTTTTCGTTAATTAAGAAAGGGTAATAAGGGATATTGGCCAAAGACAGGTAAAGAAAAAAGAACAACGAAAATTTACAGCCCAGGAGCAGGGCCTTCGGCCCTCCAAGCCTGAGCCGTTCCAAATCCACTGTCTAAACCTGTCGTCCAATTCCTACATATCTGTGCCCCTCTGCTCCCCACCTACTCATGCATCTGTCCATGCACATATTTAATGAGTCTACCGTGCCTATTTCGACTACCTCTGTTGGCAATGCGTTCCAGGCACCCAACACCCTCTGTGTAATGTACTTGCCGCGTGTATCACCCGTAAACTTTTCACCCCTCACCTTGAACGCGTGATCTCTCGTTGTTGAATCCTTCATCCTTGGAAAAAAGCTTATCTCTATCTACCTGTCTGTGCCCTTCATTATTTTGTAGACCTCAATCAGGTCCTCCCGCAATCTTCTTTTATCTAATGAAAATAATCCTAACCTCCTCAACCGCTCTTCATATCTAGCACCTTCCATACCAGACAACACCCTCGTAAACCATCTCTGCACCCTGCCAAAGCATCCACATACTTTCGGGAATATGACAACCAGAACTATACACAGTATTCTAAATGTGTCCAAACCCAATGTCTTGTACAGTTTTAACATGTATACTTATACTCAATCCCCCGT